>NW_027620443.1:10000-15000 GCF_964198595.1 Lampetra fluviatilis | reverse complement strand
GAGTGTGTGAGTGTGTGTGTGAGAGTGTGTGAGAGTGTGTGAGTGTGTGCGTGTGTGTAGTGTGTGTGTGTGAGAGTGTGTGAGAGTGTGTGAGTGTGTGTGAGTGTGTGAGTGTGTGTGAGTGTGTGAGTGTGTGTGAGTGTGTGAGTGTGAGAGTGTGTGTGAGTGTGCGTGTGTGTGAGTGTGAGTGAGTGTGTGAGTGTGAGTGAGTGTGTGAGAGTGTGTGTGAGTGTGAGAGTGAGTGTGCGTGTGAGTGTGCGTGTGTGTGAGTGTGAGAGTGTGTGTGAGTGTGCGTGTGTGTGAGTGTGTGAGTGTGAGAGTGTGTGTGAGTGTGTGTGAGTGTGAGTGTGTGTGAGTGTGTGAGTGTGTGTGAGTGTGTGAGTGTGTGTGAGTGTGTGTGAGTGTGTGTGAGTGTGAGTGTGTGTGAGTGTGTGAGTGTGTGTGAGTGTGTGAGTGTGAGAGTGTGTGTGAGTGTGTGTGAGTGTGAGTGTGTGTGAGTGTGTGAGTGTGTGTGAGTGTGTGAGTGTGTGTGAGTGTGTGTGAGTGTGTGTGAGTGTGAGTGTGTGTGAGTGTGTGAGTGTGAGAGTGTGTGAGTGTGCGTGTGTGTGTGTGAGTGTGCGTGTGTGTGAGTGTGTGTGAGTGTGCGTGTGTGTGAGTGTGTGTGAGTGTGCGTGTGTGTGAGTGTGTGAGTGTGTGTGAGTGTGTGAGTGTGAGTGAGTGTGTGAGTGTGAGTGAGTGTGAGTGTGTGTGAGTGAGTGTGTGTGAGTGTGCGTGTGTGTGAGTGTGCGTGTGTGTGTGAGTGTGCGTGAGTGTGTGTGAGTGTGCGTGTGTGTGAGTGTGTGAGTGTGTGAGTGTGAGAGTGTCTGTGAGTATGCGTGTGTGTGAGTGTGCGTGTGTGTGTGAGTGTGTGTGAGTGTGCGTGTGTGTGAGTGTGTGTGAGTGTGCGTGTGTGTGAGTGAGTGAGTGTGCGTGTGTGTGAGTGTGTGTGAGTGTGTATGAGTGTGTGTGTGTGAGTGAGTGTGTGTGAGTGTGAGTGTGTGAGTGAGTGTGTGAGAGTGTGTGTGAGTGTGCGTGTGTGCGTGTGTGAGTGTGCGTGTGTGTGAGTGTGAGAGTGTGTGTGGTAGTGTATGTATGTGTGTGAGTGTGTGAGTGAGTGTGTGAGTGAGTGTGCGTGTGTGTGAGTGTGCGTGTGTGAGTGTGCGTGTGTGTGAGTGTGTGAGTGTGCGCCTGATCTGGAGGTTTTTTCTGACACCTCATCTCGCCGGCAGAGGTTTTTTCCCCCTCGCACCTGGCAAGACCCTCCTTGGTCTCGTGCTCACTTCAGCAGTGGCAGTCACAACGTGGCCCAGATTCTACACTGACACACACACAGACACACACTGACACACACACAGACACACACACAGACAGACACACACACAGACACACACAGCGTGTCTGTGTGTGTGTGTCTCTCACTGCCTGTCTCCACGCGTGTCTTCAAGAAGGTAATGCAGTGTCTCTGTGTCACACACAGACACACACACACTGACACACACACAGACACACACACACTGACACACACACACAGACACACGCTGTGTGTGTGTGTGTCTGTGTGTGTGTCTCTCACTGCCTGTCTCCACGCGTGTCTTTAAGAAGGTAACGCAGTCTCTGTGTCTCTGTGTGTGTGTCTCTGTGTGTGTGTGTCTCTGTGAGTGTGTCTGTGTGTGTCTCTGTGTGTCTCTCTGTGTGTGTCTCTGTGTGTGTGTCTTTCTGTGTGTGTGTCTCTGTGTCTCTCTGTGTGTCTGTGTGTGTCTCTGTGTGTGTCTCTGTGTGTCTCTGTGTCTGTGTCTGTGTGTGTGTGTCTCTGTGTGTGTCTCTCTGTGTGTGTCTCTCTGTGTCTCTGTGTGTGTGTGTCTCTGTGACTGTGTCTGTGTGTGTGTCTCTGTGTGTGTGTGTCTCTGTGAGTATGTCTGTGTGTGTCTCTGTGTGTGTGTGTCTCTGTGTGTGTGTATCTCTGTGTGTATCTCTGTGTGTGTGTCTGTGTGTGTGTGTCTGTGTCTCTGTGTGTCTCTCTGTGTCTGTGTGTGTCTCTGTGCGTGTCTCTGTGTGTGTGTCTCTGTGTGTGTCTCTCTGTGTGTGTCTCTGTGTGTGTGTCTCTGTGTGTGTCTGTGTATGTCTGTGTGTGTGTGTCTCTGTGTGTCTCTGTGTGTCTCTGTGTGTGTCTCTGTGTCTCTGTGTGTGTCTATGTGTGTGTGTCTCTATGTGTATTTATGTGTGTGTGTCTGTCTGTCTGTGTCTCTTTCTGTGTCTGTGTGTGTCTGTGTGTGTACCTGTGTGTGTCTGTGTGTGTCTGTGTGTGTACCTGTGTGTGTCTGTGTGTGTCTGTGTGTGTACCTGTGTGTGTCTGTGTGTGTCTGTGTGTGTACCTGTGTGTGTGTGTACCTGTGTGTGTCTGTGTGTGTACCTGTGTGTGTGTGTACCTGTGTGTGTCTGTGTGTGTCTGTGTGTGTACCTGTGTGTGTGTGTACTTGTGTGTGTCTGTGTGTGTCTGTGTGTGTACTTGTGTGTGTCTGTGTGTGTCTGTGTGTGTACCTGTGTGTGTCTGTGTGTGTCTGTGTGTGTACCTGTGTGTGTCTGTGTGTGTCTGTGTGTACTTGTGTGTGTCTGTGTGTGTCTGTGTGTGTACCTGTGTGTGTCTGTGTGTGTCTGTGTGTGTACCTGTGTGTGTGCGTACCTGTGTGTGTCTGTGTGTACCTGTGTGTGTCTGTACCTGTGTGTGTCTGTGTGTGTCTGTGTGTGTCTGTGTGTGTGTGTACCTGTGTGTGTCTGTGTGTGTCTGTGTGTGTACCTGTGTGTGTGTGTACCTGTGTGTGTCTGTGTGTGTCTGTGTGTGTACCTGTGTGTGTCTGTGTGTGTCTGTGTGTGTACCTGTGTGTGTGTACCTGTGTGTGTCTGTGTGTGTCTGTGTGTGTACCTGTGTGTGTGTGTACCTGTGTGTGTCTGTGTGTGTCTGTGTGTGTACCTGTGTGTGTCTGTGTGTGTCTGTGTGTGTACCTGTGTGTGTGCGTACCTGTGTGTGTCTGTGTGTACCTGTGTGTGTCTGTACCTGTGTGTGTCTCTGTGTGTGTCTCTGTGTGTGTCTGTCTCTCTGTGTGTGTGTATCTCTGTGTGTGTGTACCTGTGTGTGTGTACCTGTGTGTGTGTACCTGTGTGTGTGTGTACCTGTGTGTGTGTACCTGTGTGTGTCTGTGTGTGTGTACCTGTGTGCTTTACCTGTGTGTGTGTACCTGTGTGTGTCTGTGTGTACCTGTGTGTGTGTACCTGTGTGTGCGTACCTGTGTGTGTCTGTGTGTACCTGTGTGTGTGTCTGTACCTGTGTGTGTGTGTACCTGTGTGCTTTACCTGTGTGTGCGTACCTGTGTGTGTCTGTGTGTACCTGTGTGTGTGTCTGTACCTGTGTGTGTGTGTACCTGTGTGCTTTACCTGTGTGTGTGTATCTGTGTGTGTCTGTGTGTACCTGTGTGTGTGTACCTGTGTGTGTGTACCTGTGTGCTTTACCTGTGTGTGTGTACCTGTGTGTGTCTGTGTGTACCTGTGTGTGTGTACCTGTGTGTGTCTGTACCTGTGTGTGTCTGTATGTATGTACCTGAGAAGACAGAGTCTGAACGATATTTTGAAATGTAGCTATTTTCATTCAGACGCTGTCTTTCCGACAGACCTGTTTCTTCACCTGAGGACGGCTGCTTGCGTTGTGGCCGAAACGTCGTGAGAATTGTATTTTATAATGTTTCATTTTTATTATTTGATTATTTCCCTTCTACGTGACTTTACCGAAAGAACCAAGAAGATGAATCCCTGCAGTCACGAAAGTTTTAAATTGAAATATGGGGGATCTTTGTCTTTGTGTACCTGTGTGTATTCCGTGTGTGTGTGTGAGTGTATCTGTATCATCATGGGACCTCCTTTGCCAGTACCAAAATACGAGAATAGATTTCCCCCTTTTTTTCCTGGCAACGAAACAGCTGTGTTGATATGTTGATATGTTGAAACACCAAACTGAGAAATCTTGTACAAGGAATCATGTCTGCATTGTCTTTCAAACTGATTGGTCCACACCAGAGACAGCTTTCTTTTGAGCCTAGTCTCAAAACGGTGTTAGACCAGAGGGCGTCAAAAGGCTTGCATGGAGAAAATATCGAACTAAGTTTTTGCCGGAGGCCCCGGGGGGACAGGCGTCTGTGACGTCTCCTGGCCAAACTCCAATTGGCGGAGCCAGGAGACTGAATCTTCACCCTCGGGGCTCCTCCAGAAACAACGAAAAGCCACCTCCTCGCGGTGCCGGACGGGCAACACTGTCGTGGGCAGTGCTGTGGGGGGAGGGCCAATGCCCATTGGCCTCTCCCCTCATGGCGTCTGTGACCACCACAGTGGCTAAACGGGGGCTCTGGACGGGTGCGAGGGGCTGGTAACCCCTCCACCTTCAATTAACCACCACTAAACTACGAATTAAACATAAACCTGTAATTAATAAGCTTGTGCCGGAGGCCCCGGGGGGTCAGGCTTTCATGACGTCTCCTGGCCAAACCCCAATTGGCGGAGCCAGGAGACTGAATCTTCACCCTCGGGGCTCCTCCAGAAACAACGAAAAGCCACTTCGTGTGGCCACGTGGAATGTTCGAACGCTCACTGCGGAGGAGAGGCTGCCACTCCTCTGTCGGGAGCTGGACCGGTACCGCCTGGATCTCTGTGGCATTCAGGAGGTCCGGTGGACCGGCTCTGGCTCCTGCCATATGAGGGGTGGACAGTCCTCTACTCGGGGCAGGAGACTGCCAAACAACAGGGAGTGGCTCTTCTTCTGAACAAAATAATGAGGGGGGCGTGGGAGCGTGGCGGTGAGGTGTGGGAAGCTGTAAGCCCCAGGCTACTTTGGGCTCGCCTTCCCATCAACCAGAGGCGAGGAGTGGTGGTCGTGGTTACTTATGCCCCCGCCGGAGATGAACATCCGTTTATGGATG
>NW_027620442.1:27500-37223 GCF_964198595.1 Lampetra fluviatilis | reverse complement strand
AGTGGGTGGGTGGGTGAGTGGGTGGGGTGAGTGGGTGGGTGGGTGAGTGGGTGGGTGGGTGAGTGGGTGAGTGGGTGAGTGGGTGGGTGGGTGAGTGGGTGGGTGGGTGGGTGAGTGGGTGGGTGGGTGGGTGGGTGAGTGGGTGGGTGGGTGGGTGGGTGAGTGGGTGGGTGGGTGGGTGAGTGGGTGGGTGGGTGGGTGGGTGAGTGGGTGGGTGGGTGGGTGGGTGAGTGGGTGGGTGGGTGAGTGGGTGAGTGGGTGGGTGGGTGAGTGGGTGGGTGGGTGAGTGGGTGGGTGGGTGAGTGGGTGAGTGGGTGGGTGGGTTAGTGGGTGGGTGAGTGGGTGGGTGGGTGGGTGAGTGGGTGGGTGGGTGAGTGTGTGAGTGGGTGGGTGGGTGGGGGAGTGTGTGGGTGGGTGGGTGGGTGGGTGGGTGAGTGGGTGGGTGGGTGGGTGGGTGAGTGGGTGGGTGAGTGGGTGGGTGGGTGAGTGGGTGGGTGGGTGAGTGGGTGAGTGGGTGGGTGGGTGAGTGGGTGGGTGAGTGGGTGAGTGGGTGAGTGGGTGGGTGGGTGGTGGGTGGGTGGGTGGGTGAGTGGGTGGGTGGGTGGGTGAGTGGGTGAGTGGGTGGGTGAGTCGGTGGGTGGGTGGGTGGGTGAGTGGGTGGGTGGGTGGGTGAGTGGGTGAGTGAGTGGGTGGGTGAGTGGGTGGGTGAGTGGGTGAGTGGGTGAGTGAGTGAGTGGGTGGGTGGGTGGGTGGGTGGGTGAGTGGGTGAGTGGGTGGGTGAGTGGGTGAGTGGATGGGTGGGTGGGTGGGTGAGTGGGTGAGTGGGTGGGTGAGTGGGTGAGTGAGTGGGTGGGTGGGTGGGTGAGTGGGTGGGTGGGTGGGTGAGTGGGTGGGTGGGTGAGTGGGTGGGTGAGTGGGTGGGTGGGTGAGTGGGTGGGTGGGTGAGTGGGTGAGTGGGTGGGTGAGTGGGTGGGTGGGTGAGTGGGTGAGTGGGTGAGTGGGTGGGTGGGTGGGTGAGTGGGTCAGTGGGTGGGTGAGTGGGTGGGTGGGTGAGTGGGTGGGTGGGTGGGTGGGTGAGTGGGTGGGTGGGTGGGTGGGTGAGTGGGTGGGTGGGTGGGTGAGTGGGTGAGTGGGTGGGTGGGTGGGTGAGTGGGTGGGTGGGTGAGTGGGTGGGTGAGTGGGTGAGTGGGTGGGTGAGTGGGTGAGTGGGTGGGTGGGTGAGTGGGTGGGTGGGTGAGTGGGTGGGTGGGTGGGTGGGTGAGTGGGTGGGTGAGTGGGTGGGTGGGTGGGTGAGTGGGTGGGTGGGTGGGTGAGTGGGTGAGTGGGTGGGTGGGTGAGTGGGTGGGTGGGTGAGTGGGTGGGTGGGTGAGTGGGTGGGTGGGTGAGTGGGTGGGTGAGTGGGTGAGTGGGTGGATGGGTGAGTGGGTGGGTGAGTGGGTGGGTGGGTGGGTGAGTGGGTGGGTGAGTGGGTGGGTGGGTGAGTGGGTGGGTGGGTGGGTGAGTGGGTGGGTGGGTGAGTGGGTGGGTGGGTGAGTGGGTGAGTGGGTGGGTGAGTCGGTGGGTGGGTGGGTGGGTGGGTGAGTGGGTGGGTGGGTGGGTGAGTGGGTGGGTGAGTGGGTGGGTGAGTGGGTGAGTGGGTGAGTGAGTGAGTGAGTGGGTGGGTGGGTGGGTGAGTGGGTGAGTGGGTGGGTGGGTGAGTGGGTGAGTGGGTGGGTGGGTGGGTGAGTGGGTGGGTGGGTGGGTGGGTGGGTGAGTGGGTGAGTGGGTGGGTGAGTGGGTGAGTGAGTGGGTGGGTGGGTGGGTGAGTGGGTGGGTGGGTGGGTGAGTGGGTGGGTGGGTGGGTGAGTGGGTGGGTGAGTGGGTGGGTGGGTGCGTGGGTGAGTGAGTGGGTGGGTGGGTGAGTGGGTGAGTGGGTGGGTGGGTGGGTGGGTGAGTGGGTGGGTGGGTGGGTGAGTGGGTGGGTGGGTGAGTGGGTGGGTGAGTGGGTGAGTTGGTGGGTGAGTGGGTGGGTGGGTGGGTGAGTGGGTGGGTGGGTGGGTGGGTGAGAGGGTGAGTGGGTGGGTGAGTGGGTGGGTGAGTGGGTGAGTGAGTGAGTGGGTGGGTGGGTGAGTGGGTGAGTGGGTGGGTGAGTGGGTGAGTGGGTGAGTGGATGAGTGGGTGGGTGGTTGAGTGAGTGGGTGGGTGAGTGGGTGAGTGGGTGGGTGAGTGGGTGAGTGGATGAGTGGGTGGGTGAGTGGGTGGGTGGGTGGGTGAGTGGGTGAGTGGGTGAGTGGGTGAGTGGGTGGGTGAGTGGGTGAGTGGGTGAGTGAGTGGGTGAGTGGGTGAGTGGGTGAGTGAGTGGGTGGTGGGTGGGTGAGTGGGTGGGTGAGTGGGTGAGTGGGTGGGTGAGTGGGTGGGTGGGTGAGTGGGTGGGTGGGTGAGTGGGTGGGTGGGTGGGTGAGTGGGTGGGTGGGTGGGTGAGTGGGTGAGTTGGTGGGTGAGTGGGTGGGTGGGTGGGTGAGTGGGTGGGTGGGTGGGTGAGAGGGTGAGTGGGTGGGTGAGTGGGTGGGTGAGTGGGTGAGTGGGTGAGTGAGTGAGTGGGTGGGTGGGTGAGTGGGTGAGTGGGTGGGTGAGTGGGTGAGTGGGTGAGTGAGTGAGTGGATGAGTGGGTGGGTGGTTGAGTGAGTGGGTGGGTGAGTGGGTGAGTGGGTGGGTGAGTGGGTGAGTGGATGAGTGGGTGGGTGAGTGGGTGGGTGGGTGGGTGAGTGGGTGAGTGGGTGAGTGGGTGGGTGAGTGGGTGAGTGGGTGAGTGGGTGGGTGAGTGGGTGAGTGGGTGAGTGGGTGAGTGAGTGGGTGGTGGGTGGGTGAGTGGGTGGGTGGGTGAGTGGGTGGGTGGGTGGGTGGGTGAGTGGGTGGATGGGTGGGTGAGTGGGTGGGTGGGTGAGTGGGTGGGTGAGTGGGTGGGTGAGTGGGTGGGTGGGTGAGTGGGTGAGTGAGTGGGTGAGTGGGTGGGTGGGTGAGTGGGTGGGCGAGTGAGCGAGTGGGTGAACGAGTGGCTGAGTGAATGAGTGACTGACTGAGTGGGTGAGTGGGTGGGTGAGTAGGTGGGTGAGTGGGTGGGTGAGTGGGTGAGTGGGTGGGTGAGTGGGTGAGTGGGTGGGTGAGTGGGTGAGTGGGTGAGTGGGTGGGTGGGTGAGTGGGTGAGTGAGTGGGTGGGTGAGTGGGTGGGTTGGTGGGTGGGTGAGTGGGTGGGTGGGCGGGTGAGTGAGTGGCTGAGTGAGTGGGTGGGTGAGTGGGTGGGTGGGTGAGTGGGTGGGTGGGTGGGTGAGTGGGTCAGTGGGTGGGTGAGTGAGCGAGTGGGTGAACGAGTGGCTGAGCGAATGAGTGACTGACTGAGTGGGTGAGTGAGTGGGTGGGTGGGTGAGTGGGTGAGTGGGTGGGTGGGTGAGTGGGTGGGTGGGTGGGTGGGTGAGTGGGTGGGTGGGTGGGTGAGTGAGTGGGTGGGTGGGTGGGTGGGTGGGTGAGTGAGTGGGTGGGTGGGTGGGTGGGTGAGTGGGTGAGTGAGTGAGTGGGTGAGTGAGTGGGTGGGTGGGTGGGTGAGTGGGTGGGTGGGCGGGTGAGTGAGTGGCTGAGTGAGTGGGTGGGTGGGTGAGTGGGTGGGTGGGTGAGTGAGTGGGTGAGTGGCTGAGTGAGTGGCTGAGTGAGTGGGTGGGTGGGTGTGTGAGTGGCTGAGTGAGTGGGTGGGTGGGTGAATGAGTGAGTGAGTAAGTGGCTGAGTGAATGGATGGGTGGGTGGGTGAGTGAATGACTGAGCGACTAACTAACTAACTGACTGACTAACCGACTGACTCACCTCTTCTTGAGAGCTTTGGGCTCCGCTGAGCACTCAGCCGCGTGGTCTGCCACCTCTTCTGTCCCTCCACTCGTGACCTGAGGCCCTGCTGAGCTGTGGCTCAACTTGTAGATGCATCCGTAGGGAGCCATGTGACTGACTGACTGAGTGGGTGGGTGGGTGAATGAGTGGGTGGGTGGGCGGGTGAGTGGGTGGGTGAGTGGGTGAGTGGGTGGGTGAGTGGGTGGGTGAGTGAGTGGGTGGGTGAGTGGCTGGGTGAGTGGCTGAGTGAGTGGGTGGGTGGGTGGGTGAGTGGGTGAGTGGGTGGGTGAGTGGGTGGGTGAGTGAGTGGGTGGGTGAGTGGGTGAGTGAGTGGCTGAGTGGGTGGGTGGGTGAATGAGTGGGTGGGTGGGCGGGTGAGTGGGTGGGTGAGTGGGTGAGTGGGTGGCTGGGTGAGTGGCTGAGTGAGTGGGTGGCTGAGTGAGTGGCTGAGTGAGTGGGTGGGTGGGTGAGTGGGTGGGTGGGTGAGTAAGTGGCTGAGTGAATGGATGGGTGGGTGGGTGAGTGAATGACTGAGCGACTAACTGACTAACTAACTAACTGACTGACTAACCGACTGACTCACCTCTTCTTGAGAGCTTTGGGCTCCGCTGAGCACTCAGCCACGTGGTCTGCCACCTCCTCTGTCCCTCGGCTCGTGACCTGCGGCCCTGCTGAGCTGTGGCTCAACTTGTAGATGCATCCGTAGGGAGCCATGTGACTGACTGACTGAGTGGGTGGGTGGGTGAATGAGTGGGTGGGTGGGCGGGTGAGTGGGTGGGTGAGTGGGTGAGTGGGTGGGTGAGTGGGTGGGTGGGTGAGTGAGTGGGTGGGTGAGTGGCTGAGTGAGTGGCTGAGTGAGTGGGTGGGTGGGTGAGTGAGTGGGTGAGTGGGTGGGTGAGTGGGTGGGTGGGTGAGTGAGTGGGTGGGTGAGTGGCTGAGTGAGTGGCTGGGTGGGTGGGTGGGTGAGTGAGTGGCTGAGTGAGTGGGTGGGTGGGTGAATGAGTGAGTGAGTAAGTGGCTGAGTGAATGGATGGGTGGGTGGGTGAGTGAATGACTGAGCGACTAACTAACTAACTGACTGACTAACTAACTAACCGACTGACTAACCGACTGACTCACCTCTTCTTGAGAGCTTTGGGCTCCGCTGAGCACTCAGCCGCGTGGTCTGCCACCTCCTCTGTCCCTCCACTCGTGACCTGCGGCCCTGCTGAGCTGTGGCTCAACTTGTAGATGCATCCGAGGCGTCCGTACGGAGCCATGTGGCAGCATGCGTCGAGCTCGGGGTACAGCGATGATGACTCGGAGCAGAGTAAAGCATGCACACGGCCGATCTAGAGACGTGGTGGTGGTACAGGGGGATTGTGTGGGTGACTGTGGGTGTCTGTGGGTGTTTGTGGGTCTCTGTGGGTGTCTGTGGGTCTCTGTGGGTCTCTGTGGGTCTCTGTGGGTGTCTGTGGGTGTTTGTGGGTCTCTGTGGGTGACTGTGGGTGTTTGTGGGTCTCTGTGGGTGACTGTGGGTGTTTGTGGGTCTCTGTGGGTGTCTGTGGGTCTCTGTGGGTCTCTGTGGGTGTCTGTGGGTGTTTGTGGGTCTCTGTGGGTGACTGTGGGTGTTTGTGGGTCTCTGTGGGTGTCTGTGGGTGTTTTTGTGGGTGTCTGTGGGTGTCTGTGGGTGTCTCTGTGAGTCTCTGTGGGTCTCTGTGGGTGTCTGTGGGTCTCTGTGGGTCTCTGTGGGTGTCTGTGGGTGTTTGTGGGTCTCTGTGGGTGACTGTGGGTGTTTGTGGGTCTCTGTGGGTCTCTATGAATCTGTGGGTCTCTGTGTGTCTCTGTGGGTGTCTGTGGGTCTATGTGGGTGTCTGTGGGTCTCTATGAATATGTGAGTCTCTGTGGGTCTCTGTGGGTGTCTGTGGGTGTTTGTGGGTCTATGTGGGTGACTGTGGGTGTTTGTGGGTCTCTGTGGGTCTCTATGAATCTGTGGGTCTCTGTGTGTCTCTGTGGGTGTCTGTGGGTCTATGTGGGTGTCTGTGGGTCTCTATGAATCTGTGAGTCTCTGTGGGTCTCTGTGGGTGTCTGTGGGTGTCTGTGGGTGTTTTTTTGGGTGTCTGTGAGTCTCTGTGAGTCTCTGTGAGTCTCTGTGAATCTACCCTCTTGATCCACCACCCCCACCACCACCATCACCACCACCACCACCACCACCCCCACCACCACCACCACCACTGTGTGTGTGTCTGTGTGTGTGTCTGTGGGTGTCTGTGGGTGTCTTTGTGGGTGTCTGTGGGTGTCTGTGGGTGTCTGTGTGTGTGTCTGTGAGTCTCTGTGAGTCTCTGTGAGTCTACCCTCTTGATCCACCACCCCCACCACCACCACCACCACCATCTCACCTTCTTCATGATGCAGATTGCCGGGTGGACGTCTGTGTCACAGCACAGCGAGAAGCTCTGAGCGAGGTCATGAGAAGCGCTGGAGATGTTCCCGAACGAGACGGCGGGGAACGTTTTCGCCAATTTGGGCATCAGGACGCTGTGTGGGAGTGACGGTGGGAGGGTGAGGTGGTGAGAGAGTCACCCACTCACTCGCTCAGTCAATCAATCACTCGCTCACTCACTCATTCACTCACTCACGCAATCGCTCACTCACTCACTCGCTCGCTCGCTCGCTCAGTCAATCAATCACTCGCTCACTCACTCATTCACTCAATCACTCGCTCGCTCACTCGCTCGCTCACTCACTCACTCGCTCGCTCGCTCGCTCATTCACTCATTCACTCACTCACGCAATCGCTCACTCACTCACTCGCTCGCTCGCTCACTCGCTCATTCGCTCGCTCAGTCAATCACTCGCTCACTCGCTCGCTCGCTCACTCGCTCAGTCACTCACTCACTCGCTCGCTCGCTCACTCATTCACTCACTCACTCACTCACTCGCTCGCTCGCTCGCTCACTCACTCATTCACTCACGCAATCGCTCACTCACTCGCTCACTCGCTCGCTCGCTCACTCGCTATGTCAATCACTCACTCGCTCACTCGCTCGCTCACTCACTCACTCATTCACTCACTCACGCAATCGCTCACTCACTCACTCGCTCGCTCTCTCGCTCACTCGCTCATTCACTCACTCACGCAATCGCTCACTCGCTCACTCGCTCGCTCACTCACTCATTCACTCACTCACGCAATCGCTCACTCGCTCACTCGCTCACTCACTCACTCATTCACTCACTCACGCAATCGCTCACTCACTCACTCACTCGCTCAGTCACTCACTCACGCAATCGCTCACTCACTCACTCACTCGCTCGCTCGCTCGCTCATTCACTCATTCACTCACTCACGCAATCGCTCACTCACTCGCTCACTCACTCGCTCACTCACTCATTCACTCACTCACGCAATCGCTCACTCACTCACTCATTCACTCATTCACTCACTCACTCACTCGCTCACTCACTCGCTCACTCACTCATTCACTCACTCACTCACTCGCTCACTCACTCGCTCACTCACTCATTCACTCACTCACGCAATCGCTCACTCACTCACTCGCTCGCTCACTCGCTCAGTCACTCACTCACTCAATCACTCACTCACTCACTCGCTCGCTCATTCACTCATTCACTCACTCACGCAATCGCTCACTCACTCACTCGCTCGCTCGCTCACTCGCTCGCTCACTCACTCACTCGCTCGCTCACTCACTCGCTCACTCACTCATTCACTCACTCACTCACTCGCTCACTCACTCGCTCACTCACTCATTCACTCACTCACGCAATCGCTCACTCACTCACTCGCTCGCTCGCTCGCTCACTCGCTCGCTCAGTCAATCACTCGCTCACTCGCTCGCTCACTCGCTCGCTCATTCACTCATTCACTCACTCACGCAATCGCTCACTCGCTCATTCACTCATTCACTCACTCGCTCACTCACTCACTCGCTCGCTCACTCGCTCGCTCATTCACTCATTCACTCACTCACGCAATCGCTCACTCGCTCATTCACTCATTCACTCACTCACTCAATCGCTCGCTCGCTCACTTCGCTCACTCGCTCACTCGCTCGCTCACTCGCTCGCTCATTCACTCATTCACTCACTCACGCAATCGCTCACTCGCTCATTCACTCATTCACTCACTCACTCAATCGCTCGCTCACTCGCTCACTCGCTCGCTCACTCGCTCACTCACTCATTCACTCACTCACGCAATCGCTCACTCACTCACTCGCTCGCTCGCTCGCTCACTCGCTCGCTCAGTCAATCACTCGCTCACTCGCTCGCTCACTCGCTCGCTCATTCACTCATTCACTCACTCACGCAATCGCTCACTCACTCACTCGCTCGCTCGCTCGCTCACTCGCTCGCTCACTCACTCATTCACTCACTCACGCAATCGCTCACTCACTCGCTCGCTCGCTCGCTCGCTCACTCGCTCGCTCAGTCAATCACTCGCTCACTCGCTCGCTCACTCGCTCGCTCACTCACTCACGCAATCGCTCACTCACTCACTCGCTCGCTCGCTCGCTCACTCGCTCGCTCACTCACTCACTCGCTCGCTCGCTCGCTCACTCGCTCGCTCACTCACTCATTCACTCACTCACGCAATCGCTCACTCACTCGCTCGCTCGCTCGCTCGCTCACTCGCTCGCTCAGTCAATCACTCGCTCACTCGCTCGCTCACTCGCTCGCTCACTCGCTCGCTCATTCACTCACTCACTCACTCACGCAATCGCTCACTCACTCGCTCGCTCGCTCACTCGCTCTGTCAATCACTCACTCGCTCACTCGCTCGCTCACTCGCTCGCTCACTCACTCATTCACTCACTCACTCACTCGCTCGCTCACTCGCTCACTCACTCACTCACTCACTCGCTCAGTCACACACCCACTCACTCACTTACTCACCCAATCACCCACTCGCTCACTCACTCCCCCACTCGTCCACTCACTCACTCACTCACCCACCCACCCACCCATTCACCCACCCACCCACTCACTCACTTAACCACTCAATCATTCACTCAAACCACCTCCACCACCTCCACCACCTCGTCCACCACCTCCACCTCCTCACTTGTCAGCGAATGTGTCCACTCCAAGACGTTTGACGTCCTGGCAAACCCTCTTGTTCGCTCTGCTCGCCAGGAGATCTTTAGCCTTCAGATCCTCCATCTGGGCGATGAAGAGACTCAAATCATTCACTCAGTCACTCACTCACTCAGTTACTCACTCAGTCAGACACTCACTCAGTCTGACACTCACTCAGCCACTCACTCACTCACTCAGCCACTCACTCACTCACTCAGTCACTCACTCACCCCCCCCACTCACCCACCCACACACCGACTTACCCACCAACCCACCCACCCACCCACTCACTCACTCACCCACCAATCCACCCACCCACCCACTCACTCACTCACTCAATCACCCACTCACCCACCCACCCACCCACTCACTCACTCACTCACCCACCAATCCACCCACCCACCCACCCACCCACTCACTCACTCACTCAATCACCCACTCACCCACCCACCCACCCACTCACTCACCCACCCACCCACTCACCCACTCACCCACCCACCCACCCACTCACCCACCCACCCACTCACCCCCCCACTCACCCACCCACCCACTCACCCACCCACCCACCCACCCCTCCACTAACCCCCCCACTAACTCACCGCATCACCAACTTCTCGGCCTCAAACGACCCCAGCTACTCACTCAGTCACTCACTCAGTCACTCACTCACCCACTCACTCACTCACTCAGTCACTCACTCACTCACTCAGTCAGTCAGTCATTCACTCACTCACTCACTCACTGAGTTACTCAGTCAGCTACTCACTCACTCAGCTACTCACTCACTC
>NW_027620442.1:0-22500 GCF_964198595.1 Lampetra fluviatilis | reverse complement strand
CTCGTGCATGAAGCAGTCGGTGTGTCCTCCGCTAGAACAACACTTCTTGGCGATGGCTGCGTAATGAGTCGGTGGGTGACTGAGTGAGTGAGTGACTGAGTGAGTGAGTGACTGACTGAGTGAGTGATGGAGTGACTGACTGACTGAGTGACTGACTGAGTGAGTGACTGAGTCATCACCTCATGCATGAAGCAGTCGGTGTGTCCTCCGCTAGAACAACATTTCTTCGCGATGGCTGAGTGAGTGACTGAGTGAGTGAGTGACTGACTGAGTGAGTGAGTGACTGAGTGAGTGAGTGACTGACTGACTGACTGAGTGACTGACTGACTGACTGAGTGACTGACTGAGTGAGTGACTGAGTCATCACCTCGTGCATGAAGCAGTCGGTGTGTCCTCCGCTAGAACAACATTTCTTCGCGATGGCTGAGTGAGTGACTGACTGAGTGACTGAGTGAGTGACTGAGTGACTGAGTGAGTGAGTGACTGAGTGACTGAGTGAGTGAGTGACTGAGTGAGTGACTGACTGAGTGACTGAGTGACTGAGTGAGTGAGTGACTGAGTGACTGAGTGAGTGAGTGAGTGACTGAGTGAGTGACTGAGTCATCACCTCGTGCATGAAGCAGTCGGTGTGTCCTCCGCTAGAACAACATTTCTTCGCGATGGCTGAGTGAGTGACTGACTGAGTGACTGAGTGAGTGACTGAGTGACTGAGTGAGTGAGTGACTGAGTGACTGAGTGAGTGAGTGACTGAGTGAGTGACTGACTGAGTGAGTGAGTGACTGAGTGAGTGAGTGACTGACTGAGTGACTGACTGACTGACTGAGTGACTGACTGAGTGAGTGACTGAGTCATCACCTCGTGCATGAAGCAGTCGGTGTGTCCTCCGCTAGAACAACACTTCTTGGCGATGGCTGAGTGAGTGACTGAGTGAGTGAGTGAGTGACTGAGTGAGTGAGTGAGTAGATGATTAAGTGACTGAGTGAGTGAGTGAGTGACTGACTGACTGACTGAGTGACTGAGTGAGTGACTGAGTCATCACCTCGTGCATGAAGCAGTCGGTGTGTCCTCCGCTAGAACAACACTTCTTGGCGATGGCTGAGTGAGTGACTGAGTGAGTGAGTGAGTGACTGAGTGAGTGAGTGAGTAGATGATTAAGTGACTGAGTGAGTGAGTGAGTGACTGACTGACTGACTGAGTGACTGAGTGAGTGACTGAGTCATCACCTCGTGCATGAAGCAGTCGGTGTGTCCTCCGCTAGAACAACACTTCTTCGCGATGGCTGCGTAATGAGTCGGTGGGTGACTGAGTGAGTGACTGACTGACTGACTGAGTGACTGACTGACTGAGTGACTGACTGAGTGAGTGACTGAGTCATCACCTCGTGCATGAAGCAGTCGGTGTGTCCTCCGCTAGAACAACACTTCTTGGCGATGGCTGCGTAATGAGTCGGTGGGTGACTGAGTGAGTGAGTGACTGAGTGAGTGAGTGACTGACTGACTGAGTGACTGACTGACTGACTGAGTGACTGAGTGAGTGACTGAGTCATCACCTCGTGCATGAAGCAGTCGGTGTGTCCTCCGCTAGAACAACACTTCTTGGCGATGGCTGCGTAATGAGTCGGTGGGTGACTGAGTGAGTGAGTGACTGAGTGACTGACTGACTGACTGACTGAGTGACTGAGTGAGTGACTGAGTCATCACCTCGTGCATGAAGCAGTCGGTGTGTCCTCCGCTAGAACAACACTTCTTCGCGATGGCTGCGTAATGAGAAGCCACCATATCTGCCTGCTCGAAGTTCGCGGTCGGCATCTTGAGCGTGATCATCATGATGAGTCTGGGAGAGAAGAGGTATCATCATCATCAGCAGTAGTATCATCATCAGTAGTAGTAGTATCATCATCATCAGTAGTAGTAGTAGCATCATCAGTAGTAGTAGTATCATCATCATCAGTAGTAGTATCATCATCATCAGTAGTAGTATCATCATCATCAGTAGTAGTATCATCATCAGTAGTAGTATCATCATCAGTAGTAGTATCATCATCAGTAGTAGTAGTATCATCATCATCAGTAGTAGTATCATCATCAGTAGTAGTAGTATCATCATCATCAGTAGTAGTATCATCATCATCAGTAGTAGTATCATCATCATCAGTAGTAGTATCATCATCATCAGTAGTAGTATCATCATCAGTAGTAGTAGTATCATCATCATCAGTAGTAGTATCATCATCATCAGTAGTAGTATCATCATCAGTAGTAGTAGTATCATCATCAGTAGTATCATCATCATCATCAGTAGTATCATCATCATCAGTAGTAGTATCATCATCATCAGTAGTAGTATCATCATCATCAGTAGTAGTATCATCATCAGTAGTAGTATCATCATCATCAGTAGTAGTATCATCATCATCAGTAGTAGTAGCATCATCATCAGTAGTAGTAGTAGCATCATCATCATCAGTAGTATCATCATCATCATCAGTAGTAGTATCATCATCATTAGTATCATCATCATCATCAGTAGTATCATCATCATCATCAGTAGTATCATCATCATCATTAGTATCATCATCATCATCAGTAGTATCATCATCATCAGTAGTATCATCATCATCATCAGTAGTAGTATCATCATCATCAGTAGTAGTATCATCATCAGTAGTATCATCATCATCATCAGTAGTAGTATCATCATCATCAGTAGTAGTATCATCATCATCAGTAGTAGTATCATCATCAGTAGTAGTATCATCATCATCATCAGTAGTAGTATCATCATCATCATCAGTAGTAGTATCATCATCATCAGTAGTAGTATCATCATCAGTAGTATCATCATCATCATCAGTAGTAGTAGTATCATCATCAGTAGTAGTAGTATCATCATCAGTAGTATCATCATCATCAGTAGTAGTAGTATCATCATCAGTAGTATCATCATCATCATCAGTAGTAGTAGTATCATCATCAGTAGTAGTATCATCATCATCATCAGTAGTATCATCATCATCATCAGTAGTAGTAGTATCATCATCATCAGTAGTATCATCATCATCATCATCAGTAGTATCATCATCATCAGTAGTAGTAGTATCATCATCAGTAGTATCATCATCATCATCAGTAGTATCATCATCATCATCAGTAGTAGTAGTATCATCATCATCAGTAGTATCATCATCATCATCAGTAGTATCATCATCATCAGTAGTAGTAGTATCATCATCAGTAGTATCATCATCATCAGTAGTAGTACTGAGTGAGTGAATGGATGGGTGAGTGGGCGAGTGAGTGAGTGGGTAGGTGAATGAGTGACTGAATGAGTGACTGAGTGACTGAGTGACTGAGTGAGTGACTGACTGAGTGACTGACTGACTGAGTGACTGACTGAGTGACTGAGTAACTGCGTGAGTGAGTGACTGACTGAGTGACTGACTGAGTGACTGAGTGATTGACTGACTGACTGACTGAGTGACTGACTGAGTGACTGAGTGACTGACTGAGTGACTGAGTGACTGACTGACTGAGTGAGTGACTGAGTGACTGAGTGATTGACTGACTGACTGAGTGACTGACTGAGTGACTGAGTGAGTGACTGACTGAGTGACTGACTGAGTGACTGACTGAGTGACTGAGTAACTGACTGAGTGACTGACTGAGTGAGTGACTGACTGAGTGACTGACTGAGTGACTGAGTGACTGACTGACTGAGTGACTGAGTGACTGACTGAGTGACTGAGTGACTGACTGAGTGAGTGACTGAGTGATTGACTGACTGACTGAGTGACTGAGTGACTGACTGAGTGACTGACTGAGTGACTGAGTGACTGACTGAGTGACTGAGTGAGTGACTGAGTGACTGACTGAGTGAGTGACTGAGTGATTGACTGACTGACTGACTGAGTGTCTGAGTGACTGACTGAGTGACTGACTGAGTGACTGAGTGACTGACTGAGTGACTGAGTGAGTGACTGAGTGACTGAGTGAGTGACTGAGTGACTGACTGAGTGACTGAGTGAGTGAGTGAGTGATTGACTGACTGACTGAATGACTGACTGACTGAGTGAATGACTGAGTGACTGAGTGAGTGACTGAGTGACTGACTGAGTGACTGAGTGAGTGACTGAGTGACTGAGTGAGTGACTGAGTGACTGACTGAGTGACTGAGTGAGTGAGTGAGTGATTGACTGACTGACTGACTGAATGACTGACTGACTGAGTGAATGACTGAGTGACTGAGTGACTGAGTGACTGAGTGACTGACTGAGTGACTGACTGAGTGACTGAGTGACTGAGTGAGTGACTGAGTGAGTGACTGAGTGACTGACTGAGTGACTGAGTGACTGACTGAGTGACTGACTGACTGAGTGACTGACTGAGTGATTGACTGACTGACTGACTGACTGACTGAGTGACTGACTGAGTGACTGACTGAGTGACTGAGTGACTGACTGAGTGACTGAGTGAGTGACTGACTGACTGACTGAGTGACTGACTGAGTGACTGACTGAGTGACTGAGTGACTGACTGAGTGACTGACTGAGTGACTGACTGAGTGACTGAGTGACTGACTGAGTGACTGACTGAGTGAGTGACTGAGTGATTGACTGACTGACTGACTGAGTGACTGACTGAGTGACTGAGTGACTGACTGAGTGACTGACTGAGTGACTGACTGACTGACTGACTGAGTGAGTGACTGAGTGACTGACTGAGTGACTGACTGAGTGACTGAGTGACTGACTGACTGAGTGACTGAGTGACTGACTGAGTGACTGACTGAGTGACTGACTGAGTGACTGAGTGACTGACTGAGTGACTGACTGAGTGAGTGACTGACTGACTGAGTGACTGACTGAGTGACTGAGTGACTGACTGAGTGACTGACTGACTGAGTGACTGACTGACTGACTGAGTGACTGACTGAGTGACTGACTGAGTGAGTGACTGACTGAGTGACTGAGTGAGTGACTGACTGAGTGACTGACTGAGTGACTGACTGACTGAGTGAGTGACTGAGTGAGTGACTCACTTCCTCTCCAGCTTGTCCTGACCAATCGCGTTGTAAACTTCACACCAATGACCCACGTTCCTGTCTGCCTCGGCGAGAAGGTGATTGTACTCTTCAACCTTGAAGAGGAGAAGCATCATCATCATCATCATCAGTATCATCATCAGTAGTAGTATCATCATCATCAGTATCATCATCAGTAGTATCATCATCATCATCATCAGTAGTATCATCATCATCATCATCATCAGTAGTAGTATCATCATCATCATCAGTAGTAGTATCATCATCATCATCAGTATCATCATCAGTAGTAGTATCATCATCGGTAGTATCATCATCATCAGTATCATCATCAGTAGCATCATCATCATCATCATCAGTAGTATCATCATCATCATCATCAGTAGTATCATCATCATCATCATCAGTAGTATCATCATCATCATCAGTAGTATCATCATCATCATCATCAGTAGTATCATCATCATCAGTAGTATCATCATCATCATCAGTAGTATCATCATCATCAGTAGTATCATCATCATCAGTAGTAGTATCATCATCATCATCAGTATCATCATCAGTAGTAGTATCATCATCATCAGTAGTATCATCATCATCATCAGTAGTATCATCATCATCATCAGTATCATCATCATCAGTAGTAGTATCATCATCATCAGTAGTATCATCATCATCAGTAGTATCATCATCATCAGTATCATCATCATCATCAGTAGTATCATCATCATCAGTAGTAGTATCATCATCAGTAGAAGTATCATCATCATCATCATCAGTAGTAGTATCATCATCATCAGTAGTAGTATCATCAGTAGTAGAAGTATCATCATCAGTAGCAGTATCATCATCATCATCAGTATCATCAGTAGTAGTATCATCATCATCATCAGTATCATCATCATCAGTAGTATCATCATTTGTGTAGTGAGTCTATGTGTCTCTGTGTGGTGGTGAGTCGATGGGTCTCTGTGTGAGTCTATGGGTCTCTGTGTGGTGGTGAGTCGATGGGTCTCTGTGTGGTGAGTCTGTGGGTCTCTGTGTGATGAGTCTGTGGGTCTCTGTGTGGTGAGTCTGTGGGTCTCTGTGTGGTGGTGAGTCTATGGGTCTCTGTGTGGTGAGTCTATGGGTCTCTGTGTGGTGAGTCTGTGGGTCTCTGTGTAGTGAGTCTATGGGTCTCTGTGTGAGTCTATGGGTCTCTGTGTGGTGGTGAGTCTATGGGTCTCTGTGTGGTGGTGAGTCTGTGGGTCTCTGTGTGGTGAGTCTATGGGTCTCTGTGTGGTGGTGAGTCTATGGGTCTCTGTGTGGTGAGTCTATGGGTCTCTGTGTGGTGGTGAGTCTATGGGTCTCTGTGTAGTGAGTCTATGGGTCTCTGTGTGGTGAGTCTATGGGTCTCTGTGTGAGTCTATGGGTCTCTGTGTGGTGGTGAGTCTATGGGTCTCTGTGTGGTGAGTCTATGGGTCTCTGTGTGGTGAGTCTATGGGTCTCTGTGTGAGTCTATGGGTCTCTGTGTGGTGGTGAGTCTATGGGTCTCTGTGTGGTGGTGAGTCTATGGGTCTCTGTGTGGTGAGTCTATGGGTCTCTATGTGGTGAGTCTATGGGTCTCTGTGTGAGTCTATGGGTCTCTGTGTGGTGAGTCTATGGGTCTCTGTGTGGTGAGTCTATGGGTCTCTGTGTGGTGGTGAGTCTATGGGTCTCTGTGTGGTGAGTCTATGGGTCTCTGTGTGGTGGTGATTCTATGGGTCTCTGTGTAGTGAGTCTATGGGTCTCTGTGTGGTGGTGAGTCTATGGGTCTCTGTGTAGTGAGTCTATGGGTCTCTGTGTGGTGAGTCTATGGGTCTCTGTGTGAGTCTATGGGTCTCTGTGTGGTGGTGAGTCTATGGGTCTCTGTGTGGTGAGTCTATGGGTCTCTGTGTGGTGAGTCTATGGGTCTCTGTGTGAGTCTATGGGTCTCTGTGTGGTGGTGAGTCTATGGGTCTCTGTGTGGTGGTGAGTCTATGGGTCTCTGTGTGGTGAGTCTATGGGTCTCTGTGTGGTGAGTCTATGGGTCTCTGTGTAGTGAGTCTATGGGTCTCTGTGTGGTGATGAGTCTATGGGTCTCTGTGTGGTGAGTCTATGGGTCTCTGTGTGGTGGTGATTCTATGGGTCTCTGTGTAGTGAGTCTATGGGTCTCTGTGTGGTGGTGAGTCTATGGGTCTCTGTGTAGTGAGTCTATGGGTCTCTGTGTGGTGAGTCTATGGGTCTCTGTGTGAGTCTATGGGTCTCTGTGTGGTGGTGAGTCTATGGGTCTCTGTGTGGTGAGTCTATGGGTCTCTGTGTGGTGAGTCTATGGGTCTCTGTGTGAGTCTATGGATCTCTGTGTGGTGGTGAGTCTATGGGTCTCTGTGTGGTGGTGAGTCTATGGGTCTCTGTGTGGTGAGTCTATGGGTCTCTATGTGGTGAGTCTATGGGTCTCTGTGTGAGTCTATGGGTCTCTATGTGGTGAGTCTGTGGGTCTCTGTGTGAGTCTATGGGTCTCTGTGTGGTGAGTCTATGGGTCTCTGTGTGAGTCTATGGGTCTCTATGTGGTGAGTCTATGGGTCTCTGTGTGAGTCTATGGGTCTCTATGTGGTGAGTCTATGGGTCTCTGTGTGAGTCTATGGGTCTCTGTGTGGTGAGTCTATGGGTCTCTGTGTGAGTCTATGGGTCTCTATGTGGTGAGTCTGTGGGTCTCTGTGTGAGTCTATGGGTCTCTATGTGGTGAGTCTATGGGTCTCTGTGTGAGTCTATGGGTCTCTATGTGGTGAGTCTATGGGTCTCTGTGTGAGTCTATGGGTCTCTATGTGGTGAGTCTATGGGTCTCTGTGTGAGTCTATGGGTCTCTGTGTAGTGAGTCTATGGGTCTCTGTGTGGTGAGTCTATGGGTCTCTATGTGGTGAGTCTATGGGTCTCTGTGTGAGTCTATGGGTCTCTATGTGGTGAGTCTATGGGTCTCTGTGTAGTGAGTCTATGGGTCTCTGTGTAGTGAGTCTATGTGTCTTTGTGTAGTGAGTCTATGTGTCTCTGTGTGAGTCTGTGTGTCTCTGTGTGAGTCTGTGTGTCTCTGTGTAGTAGTGAGTCTATGTGTCTCTGTGTAGTGAGTCTGTGTGTCTCTGTGTAGTGAGTCTGTGTGTCTCTGTGTGAGTCTGTGTGTCTCTGTGTGAGTCTGTGTGTCTCTGTGTGAGTCTGTGTGTCTCTGTGTAGTGAGTCTGTATGTCTCTGTGTGAGTCTGTGTGTCTCTGTGTGAGTCTGTGTGTCTCTGTGTGAGTCTGTGTGTCTCTGTGTAGTAGTGAGTCTGTGTGTCTCTGTGTGAGTCTGTGTGTCTCTGTGTAGTGAGTCTGTGTGTCTCTGTGTGAGTCTGTGTGTCTCTGTGTGAGTCTGTGTGTCTCTGTGTAGTAGTGAGTCTATGTGTCTCTGTGTAGTGAGTCTGTGTGTCTCTGTGTGAGTCTGTGTGTCTCTGTGTGAGTCTGTGTGTCTCTGTGTGAGTCTGTGTGTCTCTGTGTGAGTCTGTGTGTCTCTGTGTGAGTCTGTGTGTCTCTGTGTAGTGAGTCTGTGTGTCTCTGTGTAGTGAGTGAGTTTGTGTGTCTCTGTGTGAGTCTATGTTTCTCTGTGTGAGTCTGTGTGTCTCTGTGTGAGTCTGTGTGTCTCTGTGTGAGTCTGTGTGTCTCTGTGTAGTAGTGAGTCTATGGGTCTCTGTGTAGTGAGTCTGTGTGTCTCTGTGTGAGTCTGTGTGTCTCTGTGTAGTGAGTCTGTGTGTCTCTGTGTGAGTCTGTGTGTCTCTGTGTGAGTCTGTGTGTCTCTGTGTGAGTCTGTGTGTCTCTGTGTAGTAGTGAGTCTATGTGTCTCTGTGTAGTGAGTCTGTGTGTCTCTGTGTGAGTCTGTGTGTCTCTGTGTGAGTCTGTGTGTCTCTGTGTGAGTCTGTGTGTCTCTGTGTGAGTCTGTGTGTCTCTGTGTGAGTCTGTGTGTCTCTGTGTGAGTCTGTGTGTCTCTGTGTGAGTCTGTGTGTCTCTGTGTAGTGAGTCTGTGTGTCTCTGTGTGAGTCTGTATGTCTCTGTGTGAGTCTGTGTGTCTCTGTGTGAGTCTGTGTGTCTCTGTGTGAGTCTGTGTGTCTCTGTGTGAGTCTGTGTGTCTCTGTGTGAGTCTGTGTGTCTCTGTGTAGTGAGTCTGTGTGTCTCTGTGTAGTGAGTCTGTGTGTCTCTGTGTGAGTCTGTGTGTCTCTGTGTGAGTCTGTGTGTCTCTGTGTAGTAAGTCTGTGTGTCTCTGTGTAGTGAGTCTGTGTGTCTCTGTGTAGTGAGTCTGTGTGTCTCTGTGTAGTGAGTCTATGTGTCTCTGTGTAGTGAGTGAGTTTGTGTGTCTCTGTGTGAGTCTGTGTGTCTCTGTGTGAGTCTATGTTTCTCTGCGTGAGTCTGTGTGTCTCTGTGTGAGTCTGTGTGTCTCTGTGTAGTGAGTCTGTGTGTCTCTGTGTGAGTCTGTGTGTCTCTGTGTGAGTCTGTGTGTCTCTGTGTAGTGAGTCTGTGTGTCTCTGTGTAGTGAGTCTGTGTGTCTCTGTGTGAGTCTGTGTGTCTCTGTGTGAGTCTGTGTGTCTCTGTGTAGTGAGTCTGTGTGTCTCTGTGTAGTGAGTCTGTGTGTCTCTGTGTAGTGAGTCTATGTGTCTCTGTGTAGTGAGTGAGTTTGTGTGTCTCTGTGTGAGTCTGTGTTTCTCTGCGTGAGTCTGTGTGTCTTTGTGTGAGTCTGTGTGTCTCTGTGTGAGTCTGTGTGTCTCTGTGTGAGTCTGTGTGTCTTGTGTGAGTCTGTGTGTCTCTGCATGAGTCTGTGTGTCTCTGTGTGAGTCTGTGTGTCTCTGTGTGAGTCTGTGTGTCTCTGTGTGAGTCTGTGTGTCTCTGTGTGAGTCTGTGTGTCTCTGTGTAGTAGTGAGTCTGTGTGTCTCTGTGTGAGTCTATGTGTCTCTGCGTGAGTCTGTGTGTCTCTGTGTAGTGAGTCTGTGTGTCTCTGTGTGAGTCTGTGTGTCTTTGTGTGAGTCTGTGTGTCTCTGTGTGAGTCTGTGTGTCTCTGTGTAGTGAGTCTGTGTGTCTCTGTGTAGTGAGTCTGTGTGTCTCTGTGTGAGTCTGTGTGTCTCTGTGTGAGTCTGTGTGTCTCTGCGTGAGTCTGTGTGTCTCTGTGTAGTGAGTCTGTGTGTCTCTGTGTGAGTCTGTGTGTCTCTGTGTGAGTCTATGTTTCTCTGCGTGAGTCTGTGTGTCTCTGTGTGAGTCTGTGTGTCTCTGTGTAGTGAGTCTGTGTGTCTCTGTGTGAGTCTGTGTGTCTCTGCGTGAGTCTGTGTGTCTCTGTGTGAGTCTGTGTGTCTCTGTGTGAGTCTGTGTGTCTCTGTGTAGTAGTGAGTCTATGGGTCTCTGTGTAGTAGTGAGTCTATAGATCTCTGTGTAGTGAGTCTGTGTGTCTCTGTGTGAGTCTGTGTGTCTCTGTGTAGTGAGTCTGTGTGTCTCTGCGTGAGTCTGTGTGTCTCTGTGTGAGTCTGTGTGTCTCTGTGACTCACGGATTTTTGGTAGCACTTCTGTTTCCCGTCTGCCTCGTGCACCTCGCAGCAAGCGTTGAGCTTGTGGAGGTAGTCGCTGCCCATGGACATCACCTGGTCGACTGGAGACCTTAATGACCTCCTCGCAATCTGCCACAAGACTCTGGAGATCGCATGAGACACAAGAATACACTTTACACTACACTATACACTACACTATACACTATACACTACATTATATACTATATTATACACTACACTATATACTATACTATACACTACACTATACACTACACTATACACTACACTACTATACACTACACTATACACTACACACTACACTATACACTACACTATACACTACACTATACACTACACTATACACTACACTATACACTACACTATACACTACACTATACACTACACTACACTATACACTACACTATACACTACACTATAAACTATACACTACACTATACTATACACTACACTATACACTACACTATACACTACACTATACACTACACTACACACTACACTATACACTACACTATACACTACACTATACACTACACTACACACTACACTATACACTACACTACACACTACACTACACACTACACTATACACTACACTATACACTACACTATACACTACACTACACACTACACTACACACTACACTATACACTACACTATACACTACACTACACACTACACTATACACTACACTATACACTACACTACACACTACACTACACACTACACTATACACTACACTATACACTACACTACACACTACACTACACACTACACTATACACTACACTATACACTACACTATACACTACACTATACACTACACTACACACTACACTATACACTACACTATACACTACACTATACACTACACTATACACTACACTACACACTACACTATACACTACACTATACACTACACTACACACTACACTATACACTACACTACACACTACACTATACACTACACTATACACTACACTATACACTACACTATACACTACACTATACACTACACTATACACTACACTACACAATACACTATACACTACACTATACACTACACTATACACTACACTACACAATACACTATACACTACACTATACACTACACTACACACTACACTATACACTACACTACACACTACACTATACACTACACTATACACTACACTATACACTACACTATACACTACACTATACACTACACTACACACTACACTACACACTACACTATACACTACACTATACACTACACTATACACTACACTATACACTACACACTATACACTACTACACTATACACTACACTATACACTACACTATACACTACACTATATACTACACTATATACTACACTATACACTACACTATACACTACACTATACACTACACACTACACTACACTATACACTACACTATACACTACACTATACACTACACTATACACTACACACTATACACTACTACACTATACACTACACTATACACTACACTATACACTACACTATACACTACACTATACACTATACACTACACTATACACTACACTATACACTACACTATACACTATACACTACACTATACACTACACTATACACTACACTATACACTACACTATACACTACACTATACACTATACACTACACTATACACTACACTATACACTACACTATACACTACACTATACACTACACTATACACTACACTATACACTACACTATACACTACACTATACACTATACACTACACTATACACTACACTATACACTACACTATACACTACACTATACACTACACTATACACTACACTATACACTATACTATACACTACACTATACACTATACTATACACTACACTATACACTACACTATACACTACACTATACACTACACTATACACTACACTACACACTACACTACACACTACATTATACACTACACTATACACTACACTATACACTACACTATACACTATACACTACACTATACACTACACTATACACTATACACTACACTATACACTATACACTACACTACACTATACACTACACTATACACTACACTATACACTACACTATACACTATACACTACACTATACACTACACTATACACTATACACTACACTATAGTCTATACTATACACTACACTATACACTATACACTATACACTACACTATACACTACACTACACACTACACTATACACTACACTATACACTACACTATACACTACACTATACACTACACTACACACTACACTATACACTCAACTATACACTACACTATACACTACACTATACACTACACTATACACTACACTACACACTACACTATACACTACA
Source organism: Lampetra fluviatilis (assembly GCF_964198595.1). NCBI lineage: Eukaryota > Metazoa > Chordata > Hyperoartia > Petromyzontiformes > Petromyzontidae > Lampetra > Lampetra fluviatilis. The sequence goes on along the minus strand of NW_027620442.1, from coordinate 9,551 downwards.
CTATACACTACACTACACACTACACTATACACTACACTATACACTACACTATACACTACACTATACACTATACACTACACTATACACTACACTATACACTACACTATACACTACACTACACTATACACTACACTACACTATACACTATACACTACACTATACACTATACACTACACTATACACTACACTACACTATACACTACACTACACTATACACTATACACTACACTATACACTACTACACTACACTATACACTACACTATATACTATACACTACACTATACACTACACTATACACTACACTATACACTACACTATACACTATACACTACACTATACACTACACTATACACTACACTATACACTACACTACACACTACACTATACACTACACTACACACTACACTACACACTACACTATACACTACACTACACACTACACTATACACTACACTATACACTACACTACACACTACACTACACTATACACTATACACTACACTATACACTACACTATACACTACACTATACACTACACTATACACTACACTATACACTACACTATACACTACACTATACACTACACTATACACTACACTACACACTACACTACACACTACACTACACACTACACTACACTATACACTACACTATACACTACACTATACACTACACTATACACTACACTATACACTACACTATACACTACACTATACACTACACTATACACTACACTATACACTACACTATACACTACACTATACACTACACTATACACTACACTATACACTACACTATACACTACACTATACACTACACTATACACTACACTATACACTACACTATACACTACACTATACACTACACTATACACTACACTATACACTACACTATACACTACACTATATACTACACTATACACTACACTATACACTACACTATACACTACACTATACACTACACTATACACTACACTATACACTACACTATACACTACACTATACACTACACTATACACTACACTATACACTACACTATACACTACACTATACACTACACTATACACTACACTATACACTACACTATACACTACACTATACACTACACTATACACTACACTATACACTACACTATACACTACACTACACACTACACTACACACTACACTATACACTACACTATACACTGCACTATACACTACACTATACACTACACTATACACTACACTATACACTACACTATACACTACACTATACACTACACTACACACTACACTATACACTACACTATACACTACACTATACACTACACTACACACTACACTACACACTACACTACACACTACACTATACACTACACTACACACTACACTATACACTACACTATACACTACACTATACACTACACTATACACTACTACACTATACACTACACTATACACTACACTATACACTACACTATACACTACACTATACACTACACTATACACTACACTATACACTACACTACACACTACACTATACACTACACTACACACTACACTATACACTACACTATACACTACACTATACACTACACTATACACTACTACACTATACACTACACTATACACTACACTATACACTACACTATACACTACACTCTACACTACACTATACACTACACTATACACTACACTATACACTACACTATACACTACACTATACACTACACACTACACTATACACTACACTATACACTACACTATACACTACACTATACACTACACACTACACTATACACTACACTATACACTACACTATACACTACACTATACACTACACTATACACTACACTACACACTACACTATACACTACACTATACACTACACTATACACTACACTATACACTACACTACACACTACACTATACACTACACTATACACTACACTATACACTACACTATACACTACACTATACACTACACTATACACTACACTATACACTACACTATACACTACACTATACACTACACTATACACTATACACTACACTATACACTACACTACACACTACACTATACACTACACTATACACTATACACTACACTATACACTACACTACACACTACACTATACACTACACTATACACTATACACTACACTACACACTACACTATACACTACACTATACACTACACTATACACTACACTATACACTACACTACACACTACACTATACACTACACTATACACTACACTATACACTACACTATACACTACACTATACACTACACTACACACTACACTATACACTACACTACACACTACACTATACACTACACTACACACTACACTATACACTACACTATACACTACACTACACACTACACTATACACTACATTATACACTACACTATACACTACACTATACACTACACTATACACTACACTACACACTACACTATACACTACACTATACACTACACTATACACTACACTATACACTACACTACACACTACACTATACACTACACTACACACTACACTATACACTACACTATACACTACACTATACACTACACTATACACTACACTATACACTACACTATACACTACACTATACACTACACTATACACTACACTATACACTACACTATACACTACACTATACACTACACTATACACTACACTATACACTACACTATACACTACACTATACACTACACTACACACTACACTATACACTACACTACACACTACACTATACACTACACTACTACACTACACTATACACTACACTATACACTACACTATACACTACACTATACACTACACTATACACTACACTATACACTACACTACACACTACACTATACACTACACTACACACTACACTATACACTACACTATACACTACACTATACACTACACTATACACTACACTATACACTACACTATACACTACACTACACACTACACTATACACTACACTACACACTACACTATACACTACACTATACACTACACTATACACTACACTACACACTACACTATACACTACACTATACACTACACTATACACTACACTATACACTACACTATACACTACACTATACACTACACTAAACACTACACTATACACTACACACTACACTATACACTACACTATACACTACACTATACACTACACTACACACTACACTATACACTACACTTACACTACACACTACACTATACACTACACTACACACTACACTATACACTACACTATACACTACACTATACACTACACTATACACTACACTATACACTACACTATACACTACACTATACACTACACTATACACTACACTATACACTACACTATACACTACACTATACACTACACTACACACTACACTATACACTACACTATACACTACACTATACGACTACTACACTACACTATACACTACACTATACACTACACTATACACTACACTATACACTACACTATACACTACACTACACTATACACTACACTATACACTACACTATACACTACACACTACACTATACACTACACTATACACTACACTATACACTACACTATACACTACACTATACACTATACACTACACTATACACTACACTATACACTACACTATACACTACACTACTACACTACACTATACACTACACTATACACTACACTATACACTACACTACACACTACACTACACACTACACTATACACTACACTATACACTACACTATACACTACACTATACACTACTACACTACACTATACACTACACTACTACACTATACACTACACTATACACTACACTATACACTACACTATACACTACACTACTACACTACACTATACACTACACTATACACTACACTATACACTACACTATACACTACACTATACTATACACTACACTATACACTACACTATACACTACACTATACACTACACTATACACTATACACTACACTATACACTACACTATACACTATACACTACACTATACACTACACTATACACTACACTATACACTACACTATACACTACACTATACACTACTACACTATACACTACTACACTATACACTACACTATACACTACACTATACACTACACTATACACTACACTATACACTACACTATACACTACACTATACACTACACTATACACTACACTATACACTATACACTACACTATACACTACACTATACACTACACTATACACTACACTATACACTACACTATACACTATACACTACACTATACACTACACTATACACTACACTATACACTACACACTACACTATACACTACACTATACACTATACACTACACTATACACTACACTACACACTACACTACACTACTACACTACACACTACACTATACACTATACACTACACTATACACTACACTATACACTACACTATACACTACACTATACACTACACTATACACTACACTATACACTACACTATACACTACACTATACACTACACTATACACTACACTATACACTACACTATACACTACACTACACTATACACTACACTATACACTACACTATACACTACACTACACACTACACTATACACTACACTATACACTACACTATACACTACACTATACACTACACTATACACTACACTATACACTACACTATACACTACACTATACACTACACTACACACTACACTATACACTACACTATACACTACACTATACACTACACTACACACTACACTATACACTACACTATACACTACACTATACACTACACTATACACTACACTATACACTACACTACACACTACACTATACACTACACTATACACTACTACACTACACTATACACTACACTATACACTACACTATACACTACACTACACACTACACTACACTACACTACACTACACTATACACTACACTATACACTACACTATACACTACACTATACACTACACTATACACTACACTATACACTACACTATACACTACACTATACACTACACTACTACACTACACTACTATACACTACACTATACACTACACTATACACTACACTATACACTACACTATACACTACACTACACTACACTATACACTACACTATACACTACACTATACACTACACTATACACTACACTATACACTACACTATACACTACACTATACACTACACTACTACACTACACTATACACTACACTACACACTACACTATACACTACACTATACACTACACTATACACTACACTATACACTACACTATACACTACACTATACACTACACTATACACTACACTATACACTACACTATACACTACACTACACACTACACTATACACTACACTATACACTACACTATACACTACACTATACACTACACTATACACTACACTATACACTACACTATACACTACACTATACACTACACTATACACTACACTATACACTACACTATACACTACACTACACACTACACTATACACTACACTATACACTACACTATACACTACACTATACACTACACTATACACTACACTATACACTACACTATACACTACACTATACACTACACTATACACTACACTATACACTACACTATACACTACACTACACACTACACTATACACTACACTATACACTACACTATACACTACACTATACACTACACTATACACTACACTATACACTACACTATACACTACACTATACACTACACTATACACTACACTATACACTACACTACTACACTACACTATACACTACACTACACACTACACTATACACTACACTATACACTACACTATACACTACACTACACACTACACTATACACTACACTATACACTACACTATACACTACACTATACACTACACTATACACTACACTATACACTACACTATACACTACACTATACACTACACTATACACTACACTATACACTACACTATACACTACACTATACACTACACTATACACTACACTATACACTACACTATACACTACACTATACACTACACTACACACTACACTATACACTACACTATACACTACACTATACACTACACTATACACTACACTATACACTACACTACACACTACACTATACACTACACTATACACTACACTATACACTACACTATACACTACACTATACACTACACTATACACTACACTACACACTACACTATACACTACACTATACACTACACTATACACTACACTATACACTACACTATACACTACACTATACACTACACTATACACTACACTATACACTACACTATACACTACACTATACACTATACACTACACTATACACTACACTATACACTACACTATACACTACACTATACACTATACACTACACTATACACTACACTATACACTACACTATACACTACACTACACACTACACTACACACTACACTATACACTACACTATACACTACACTATACACTACACTACACACTACACTATACACTACACTATACACTACACTATACACTACACTATACACTACACTATACACTACACTATACACTACACTATACACTACACTATACACTACACTATACACTACACTATACACTACACTTACACTACACTATACACTACACTATACACTACACTATACACTACACTATACACTATACTATACACTACACTATACACTACTACACTATACACTACACTACACTACACTACACTACACTATACACTACACTATACACTACACTATACACTACACTATACACTACACTATACACTACACTATACACTACACTATACACTATACACTACACTACTACACTACACTATACACTACACTACTACACTACACTATACACTACACTATACCCTACACTACACTATACACTACACTATACACTACACTATACACTACACTATACACTACACTACACACTACACTATACACTACACTATACACTACACTATACACTACACTATACACTACACTACACTACACTATACACTACACTATACACTACACTATACACTACACTATACACTACACAATACACTACACTATACTACTACACTATACACTACACTATACACTACACTATACACTACACACTACACTATACACTACACTATACACTACACTATATACTAGACTATACACTACACTATACACTACACTATACACTACACTATACACTACACTACACACTACACTATACACTACACTATACTACACTATACACTACACTATACACTACACTATACACTATACTATACACTACACTATACACTACACTATACACTACACTATACACTACACTATACACTACACTATACACTACACTATATACTATACACTACACTATACACTACACTATACACTACACTATACACTACACTATAACTACACTATACACTACACTATACACTACACTATACACTACACACTACACTACACTACCTATACACTACACTACACTACAATACACTACACTATACACTACACTACACACTACACTATACACTACACTATACACTACACTATACACTACACTATATACTACACTATACACTACACTACACTACACTATACACTACACTATACACTACACTATACACTATACACTATACACTACACTATACACTACACTATACACTACACTATACACTACACTATACACTACACACTACACTAACACTACACTACACTATACACTACACTACACACTACACTACTACACTACACTACACACTACACTATACACTACACTACACACTATACACTACACTACACACTACACTACACTACACACTACACTACACTATACACTACATTATACACTATACACTACACTATACACTACACTACACTATACACTATACTATACACTACACTACTACACTACACTATACACTACACTATACACTACACTATACACTACTATACACTACACTATACACTACACTATACACTACACTATACACTACTATACACTACACTATACACTACACTACACACTATACACTACACTACACACTACACTACACTACACTACTACACTACACTATACACTACACTAATACACTATGCACTACACTATACACTACACTATACACTACACTATACACTATACACTACACTATACACTACACTATACACTACACTATACACTTACACTACACTATACACTACACTATACACTACACTACACACTACACTATACACTACACTATACTACACTATACACTATACACTACACTATACACTACACTATACACTATACACTACACTACACTACACTATACACTATACACTACACTATACACTACACTATACACTACACTATACACTACACTACACTACACTACACTACACTATACACTACACTATACACTACACTACACACTACACTATACACTACACTATACACTACACTATACACTACACTATACACTACACTACACTACACTATACACTACACTATACACTACACACTACACTATACACTACACTACACACTACACTATACACTACACTATACACTACACTATACACTACACTATACACTACACTATACACTACACTATACACTACACTATACACTACACTATACACTACACTATACACTACACTACACACTACACTATACACTACACTATACACTACACTATACACTACACTATACACTACACTATACACTACACTATACACTACACTATACACTACACTATACACTACACTATACACTACACTATACACTACACTATACACTACACTATACACTACACTATACACTACACTATACACTACACTATACACTACACTATACACTACACTATACACTACACTATACACTACACTATACACTACACTATACACTACACTATACACTACACTATACTACACTATACACTACACTATACACTACACTATACACTACACTATACACTACACTATACACTACACTATACACTACACTATACACTACACTATACACTACACTATACACTACACTATACACACACTATACACTACACTATACACTACACTACTACACTACACTATACACTACACTATACACTACACTATACACTACACTATACACTACACTATACCTACACTATACACTACACTATACACTACACTATACACTACACTATACACTACACTACACACTACACTATACACTACACTATACACTACAACTATACACTACACTATACACTACACTATACACTACACTATACACTACACTATAACACTACACTATACACTACACTATACACTACACTACACTACTACCACTAGCACTATAGTACAGACTACGACGTACTACACTACACTTACTACACACTTACACTACACACTACAACTATACACTACATCTATACACTACACTATACACTACACTATACACTACACTACACACTACACTATACACCTACACTATACACGTACACTATACACGACACTATAGATATACGTATACGACTAACATCTAACACGACTACACTATTATCAACTACACGTTTATACACGTACACTATACACTACACT
>NW_027620441.1:30000-103039 GCF_964198595.1 Lampetra fluviatilis | reverse complement strand
ACTCACTCACTCACCCACCCACCCACCCACTCACTCACCCACCCACCCACTCACCCACCCACCCACCCACTCACCCACCCATCCACCCACCCATCCACCCACTCACCCACCCACTAACCCACCCACTCACCCACCCACTCACTCACCCACTAACCCACCCACTAATCCACCCACTCACCCACCCACTAACCCACCCACTCACCCACCCACTCACTCACCCACTAACCCACCCACTAATCCACCCACTCACCCACCCACTCACCCACCCACTACAGACCCTGGATGATTGACAGTGAAAATGTTTTCGAGGGAAAAAACCTCTGAGCTGGCACGGCTCATGGGACGCCGCGTGTCACTTCCGGTGTGGGACCGGAAGTAGTACGTCACTGCAGTGTATGGACTGTACGTCACTGCTACAGTATACAGTGTGTACTGTATGTACATCGGTGTATGCTGTAGACACGGCAAGTGTGCACTGTATGTACAGTGTGTACTGTAGACACCGCTACAGTGAGTACTGTATGTAAAGTGTATACTGTAGGAACCGCCAAATGCGTACTGTATGTACAGTGTATATTGTTTACACTGCTACAGTATGTACTGTATGTACAGTGAGTACACTGTGCACACTGCAACAGGGTGTACTGTATGTACATCAGTGTGTACTGTAGACACAGCTACAGTGTGTACTGTATGTACAGTGTGTGCTGTGGTCACTGCTACAGTATGTACTGTCTGCAGTGTATACTGTAGACTGCCGCGATGTGTACTGTACGTACAGTGTTTACTGTAGACACGGCAACTGTGTGTACAGTGTGTACTATAGGCACCGCTACAGTGTGTACTGTATAATCCGTTTGTGCTGCAGACACTGCTGCAGCGTGTACTGTATGTACAGTGTATAGATCGACACTGCTACAGTGTGTACAGTGTGTACAGTGTGTACTGCAGACATCGCCACAGTGTGTACTGTATGTACTGCGGACACTGCTACAGTGTGTACTGTATGTACTATACACATTGCTACAGTGTGTACTGTATGTACAATGTGTACTGCAGACACTGCTACAGTTGTTTAGACTGTATGTACTATACACACTGCTACAGTGTGTACAGTGTGTACAGTGTGTACTGTAGACACGGCTACTGTATGTACTGCAGACACTGCTACAGTGTGTACTGTATGTACAGAGCGTACAGTTGACACTGCTACAGTTTAGACTATGTACTATACACACTGCTACAGTGTGTACAGTGTGTACTGTAGACACGGCTACTGTATACTGCAGACACTGCTACAGTGTGTACTGTATGTACAGTGCGTACAGTTGACACTGCTACAGTTTAGACTATGTACTATACACACGGCTACAGTGTGTACAGTGTGTACTGTAGACACGGCTACTGTATGTACTGCAGACACTGCTACAGTGTGTACTGTGTGTACAGTGCGTACAGTTGACACTGCTACAGTTGTTTAGACTGTATGTACTATACACACTGCTACATTTTATACAGACTGTATACACAGTATGTCATCACTCTAACAGTATGCTTGGCTACATCAGCGCAGTATAGTCCTAGACTGTCTACCACTGTGTAACATTACTGGATTAACAGGACCCTGCGGGGTGGGCTGGTAGGAGCGAATAACCAAACAATATAAACATCATGTAGTACTACACTTATTGGTAGGTTTTTACCCTTTTAACTGGTACAAAACTGACACCTTTATTCAAGGCATCATGTTTGCAATGACCACAACACAAGTAGTCAATAAAGCAAACAAAAAGAAGCAACTCTGATAAGGATATGCACTACTTGTGTTGTGGTCATTGCAAACATGATGCCTTGAATAAAGGTGTCAGTTTTGTACCGGTTAAAAGGGTAAAAACCTACCATTATATTTTGCCACTGGTAAAAGAGATCTCATAGTATTATGACACTTGTTTAGCCAGGAAAGCCTCACTGAGTGTTAAGGTTTTTGTAGGGTCCTGCCAAGTGTTTGCAGTAGGGGGCGATGCTGCTACACCGAATCGGACGATACGAAGGGAGAGTTTGAGGCCTAGTTCTAGGCTTTAGGCCTAGCTGTAGGCTTTAGGCCGCTGTGAGTTAATGTTTAATTTAAATGTTTTAATTATTAATGTAAAAGCTTTAAATGTAAATGTTTCCATTAAAAAAAAACATCAGGGAATGTAACATTGTTCAACATTAACTCCCTTGCACACACGCGGGGGTACGATACAAAGGGAGAGTTTGAGGCCTAGTTCTAGGCTTTAGGCCTAGCTGTAGGCTTTAGGCCGCTGTGAGTTAATTTGTAATTTAAATGTTTTAATTATTCATGTAAAAGCTTTAAATGTAAATGTTTCTATTTAAAAGCATCAGGGAATGTAACATTGTTAAACATTAACTCCCTTTCACACACGCGGGGGTACGATACGAAGGGAGAGTTTGAGGCCTAGTTCTAGGCTTTAGGCCTAGCTGTAGGCTTTAGGCCGCTGTGAGTTAATTTTTAATTTAAATGTTTTAATTAAAAACCATCTCAGGGAATTATAAGGGAATGTTACACTTGTTTAGCCGGGAAAGCCTCACTGAGTCTAAAGGTTTTTGTAGGGTCCTGCCAAGTGTTTGCAGTAGGGGGCGATGCTGCTACACGGACGGACGGACGGACGGTATAATCTGTTGTAGGCTGGTTCACTTCGTTCCTGCCAGTAATAGACAGAATCTGTGCATTGCACATCAGTGCAGAATATTGTTACTGTACACGATCACAGTTTGCTTAGGAGTGTATCTTCTATGTTAGATACATACAGTCTATACAGACTGTATCACTACAGTTCGCAGGAGTGATATAGCCTATAGAGACACACAGAGACCCACAGAGACCCACACTCATAGAGACCCACAGAGACCCACACTCATAGAGACCCACAGAGACCCATACTCATAGAGACCCACAGAGACCCATACTCATAGAGACCCACAGAGACCCATACTCATAGAGACCCACAGAGACCCACACTCATAGAGACCCACAGAGACCCATACTCATAGAGACCCACAGAGACCCACACTCACAGAGACCCACCCTCACAGAGACCCACACTCATAGAGACCCACAGAGACCCATACTCATAGAGACCCACAGAGACCCACACTCACAGAGACCCACCCTCACAGAGACCCATACTCGTAGAGACCCACAGAGACCCACACTCATAGAGACCCACAGAGACCCATACTCATAGAGACCCACAGAGACCCACACTCATAGAGACCCACACAGACCCACACAGACCCACAGAGACCCATAGACACCCAGAGACCCACACAGACCCACACAGACCCACAGAGACCCATAGACACCCACAGAGACCCACAGAGACCCACACTCATAGAGACCCACAGAGACCCACACAGACCCACACAGACCCACAGAGACCCATAGACACCCATAGACACCCACAGAGACCCACAGAGACCCACAGAGACCCATACTCATAGAGACCCACAGAGACCCACACTACAACTAAACTAAGTACCCACTCACTCACCCACTCACTCACTCACTCACCCACTCACTCACCCACTCACCCACTCACTCACCCACTCACTCACCCACTCACCCACCCACCCACCCACTCACCTACACACTCCGTCATTCAGACACCCACCCACTCACCCACTCACTCACCCACTCACTCACCCACTCACTCACTCACCCACTCACTAACTCACTCACCGGTTTGTCGCCCCCCCCCCCCGTCAAGGCCCTACAAGGCTTGAGGATCTCCTCCCAACACCCAAGGAGACCGGTCTACGCCTTCTATCCTCAACCACCTACCCACCATAATAACTACACACCCTACTAACTAACCACCCCACTAACCAGCCACCCTACTAATTATCCACCAACCAACCCTACTAACTACCCACCAACCCTACTAACCATCCACCCACACAGCCACCCACCCACCTACCCACCCACCTACCCACCCAGCCACCAACCCTACTAACCATCCACCCACACAGCCACCCACCCACCTACCCACCCACCTACCCACCCAGCCACCAACCCTACTACCTACCCACCCACCCGCTCTACTAACCATCCACCCACCCACCCTACTAACCATCCACTCACCCACCCACCCATCCACCCAACCACCCACCCACCCACCCACTCACCCAACCACCTACCCACCCACCCACTCACCCACGCACCCACCCACCTACCCACTCACCCACCCACCCACGCACCCACCCCCCCTACCCAACCACCCACTCACCCACGCACCCACCCCCCCTACCCAACCACCCACCCACTCACCCACGCACCCACCCCACCCACCCATCCACCCACCCACTCACCCACGCACCCACCCCCCCTACCCACCCACCCACCCACTCACCCACCCACCCACCCCCCCTACCCACCCACCCACTCACCCACGCACCCACCCCCCCCCCCACCCACCGACCCACCGCTGCCACCATGCTGGAGCTGAGGAGCTCTGGCTCGTCCGCCGGTTCCCGTGCCCCGCTGGGGTCGGTCCTGGCTGCGGCGCTGGCTCTGGCCGAGCTGGTGTGCGCCTGCGTGCTGAGTGCCTGCGAGTACCACCACGGCACCACCCAGCAGCACAACCGCGGCACCACCGGTCACTCGTCACAGCAGCAGCCACCCCGTCCAGAGTGGGCACAGGGATTGCCGCCAGAGTACGCCGGTGAGTGGGTGGGTGGGTGAGTGGGTGGGTGGGTGAGTGGGTGAGTGGGTGGGTGGGTGGGTGGGTGAGTGGGTGGGTGAGTGGGTGAGTGGGTGGGTGAGTGGGTGGGTGGGTGGGTGAGTGGGTGGGTGGGTGGGTGAGTGTGTGGGTGGGTGGGTGGGTGGGTGAGTGGGTGGGTGGGTGGGTGAGTGGGTGGGTGGGTGGGTGAGTGGGTGGGTGGGTGGGTGGGTGGGTGAGTGGGTGGGTGGGTGAGTGAGTGGGTGGGTGGGTGGGTGGGTGGGTGGGTGAGTGAGTGGGTGGGTGGGTGAATGGGTGGGTGGGTGAGTGGGTGGGTGGGTGGGTGGTTGGGTGGGTGGGTGGGTGAGTGAGTGAGTGAGTGAGTGGGTGGGTGGGTGAGTGAGTGGGTGGGTGGGTGGGTGAGTGGGTGGGTGGGTGAGTGAGTGAGTGAGTGGGTGGGTGGGTGAGTGAGTGGGTGGGTGGGTGAGTGAGTGGGTGGGTGAGTGAGTGAGTGAGTGGGTGGTTGGGTGGGTGGGTGGGTGAGTGAGTGTCTATGCAGGACAAGGCGGTGATGATGGTGGTGATGGAGGTGATGATGGAGGTGAAGATGGTGGTGATGATAATGGTGGTGATGGTGTCATGGCTCTGTCTCTCTCTGTCTGTGTGCAGGACAAGGTGACAGTGATGACGATGATGATGATGATGATGGTGGTGTGAGTCACCCTGCGTGGTTAGGCCTCACCCTCCTCTTTGCGCTGGTGCCGCACGCGCTGGCACAGCTGGCGGTGACGGTGACGGTGATGATGATGATGGTGGTGGTGGTGGTGGCGTGTCTCTCTCTGTCTCTGTGTCTGTGTGCAGGTGATGATGGTGGAGGTGGTGTGAGTCACCCAGCCTGGCTGGGTCTCACCCTCCTCTTTGCGCTGGTGCCGCACGCGCTGGCACAGCTGGCGGTGACGGTGACGGTGATGATGATGAAGATGGTGGTGGTGGCGTGTCTCTGTCTCTCTCTGTCTCTCTGTGCAGGTGGAGATGGTGGCGTGTCTCTGTCTCTGTCTGTCTCTCTGGCTCTCTGTGCAGGTGGTGACAGTGATGATGGTGATGGTGGCGTGTCTCTCTCTGTCTCTCTGTCTGTGCAGGTGATGATGGTGACGATGGTGATGGTGGTGTGAGTCACCCAGCCTGGCTGGGCCTCACCCTGCTCTTTGCGCTGGTGCCGCACGCGCTGGCACAGCTGGCGCTGATGGTGGTGGTGGTGGCGTGTCTCTCTCTGTCTCTGTGTCTGTGTGCAGGTGATGGTGGTGGTGGTGGTGTGAGTCACCCAGCCTGGCTGGGCCTCACCCTGCTGTTTGCGCTGGTGCCGCACGCCCTGGCACAGCTGGCGCTGATGGTGGTGGTGGTGGCGTGTCTCTCTGTCTCTGTGCAGGTGATGATGACGTTGATGGTGGTGGTGGTGGCGTGTCTCTCTCTGTCTCTGTGTCTGTGTGCAGGTGGTGACGTTGATGGTGGAGGTGGTGGTGTGAGTCACCCTGCCTGGCTGGGCCTCACGCTGCTGTTTGCGCTGGTGCCGCACGCGCTGGCACAGCTGGCGCTGGCGCACGCCCACAGGGACCTGGGCAGAGACCGTCCACTCATGCTCATGCTGCACGCTCTGCAGCTGGGGGGGGTCACAAGGTCAGCGGGGGGTCACAAGGTCAAGTGGGGGGGGGTCACAAGGTCAGCGGGGGGGGTCACAAGGTCAAGTGGGGGGGGGGGGTCACAAGGTCACGTGGGGGGGTCACAAGGTCACGTGGTGGGGTCACAAGGTCACGTGGGGGGGTCACAAGGTCACGTGGGGGGGGTCACAAGGTCACGTGGGGTGGGGGGTAGGGGGTGGGGGGGGAGAGAGGTTAGAGGGTGTGTGTGTCTCTGTGTGTGTGTGTGTCTCTGTGTGTGTGTCACTGTGTGTGCGTGTGTGTCACTGTGTGTGTGTGTGTGTCACTGTGTGTGTGTGTGTGTCACTGTGTGTGTGTGTGTGTCTCTGTGTGTGTGTCACTGTGTGTGTGTGTGTGTCACTGTGTGTGTGTGTGTGTCACTGTGTGTGTGTGTGTGTCACTGTGTGTGTGTGTGTGTCTCTGTGTGTGTGTCACTGTGTGTGTGTGTGTGTCACTGTGTGTGTGTGTGTGTCACTGTGTGTGTGTGTGTGTCACTGTGCGTGTGTCACTGTGTGTGTGTGTCACTGTGTGTGTGTGTGTCACTGTGTGTGTGTCACTGTGTGTGTGTGTGTGTCACTGTGTGTGTGTGTGTGTCACTGTGTGTGTGTGTGTGTCACTGTGCGTGTGTCACTGTGTGTGTGTGTCACTGTGTGTGTGTGTGTCACTGTGTGTGTGTCACTGTGTGTGTGTGTGTGTCACTGTGCGTGTGTCACTGTGTGTGTGTGTCTCTGTGTGTGTGTGTGTCTCTGTGTGTGTGTCACTGTGTGTGTGTGTGTGTCACTGTGCGTGTGTCACTGTGTGTGTGTGTCACTGTGTGTGTGTGTGTCACTGTGTGTGTGTCACTGTGTGTGTGTGTGTCACTGTGTGTGTGTGTGTGTCACTGTGTGTGTGTGTGTAACTGTGTGTCACTGTGTGTGTGTGTCACTGTGTGTGTGTGTGTCACTGTGTGTGTGTCACTGTGTGTGTGTGTGTCACTGTGTGTGTGTCACTGTGTGTGTGTGTGTCACTGTGTGTGTTACTGTGTCACTGTGTGTGTGTCACTGTGTGTGTGTGTGTCACTGTGTGTGTGTGTGTCACTGTGTGTGTGTGTGTCACTGTGTGTGTGTGTGTAACTGTGTGTCACTGTGTGTGTGTGTCACTGTGTGTGTGTGTGTCACTGTGTGTGTGTCACTGTGTGTGTGTGTGTCACTGTGTGTGTGTCACTGTGTGTGTGTGTGTCACTGTGTGTGTCACTGTGTCACTGTGTGTGTGTCACTGTGTGTGTGTGTGTCACTGTGTGTGTGTGTGTCACTGTGTGTGTGTCACTGTGTGTGTGTGTGTCACTGTGTGTGTCACTGTGTCACTGTGTGTGTGTCACTGTGTGTGTGTGTGTCACTGTGTGTGTGTGTGTCTCTGTGTGTGTGTCACTGTGTGTGTGTGTGTGTCACTGTGTGTGTGTGTGTGTCACTGTGTGTGTGTGTGTGTCACTGTGTGTGTGTGTGTGTCTCTGTGTGTGTGTCACTGTGTGTGTGTGTGTGTCACTGTGTGTGTGTGTGTGTCACTGTGTGTGTGTGTGTGTCACTGTGTGTGTGTGTGTGTCTCTGTGTGTGTGTCACTGTGTGTGTGTGTGTGTCACTGTGTGTGTGTGTGTGTCACTGTGTGTGTGTGTGTGTCACTGTGCGTGTGTCACTGTGTGTGTGTGTCACTGTGTGTGTGTGTGTCACTGTGTGTGTGTCACTGTGTGTGTGTGTGTGTCACTGTGTGTGTGTGTGTGTCACTGTGTGTGTGTGTGTGTCACTGTGCGTGTGTCACTGTGTGTGTGTGTCACTGTGTGTGTGTGTGTCACTGTGTGTGTGTCACTGTGTGTGTGTGTGTGTCACTGTGCGTGTGTCACTGTGTGTGTGTGTCTCTGTGTGTGTGTGTGTCTCTGTGTGTGTGTCACTGTGTGTGTGTGTGTGTCACTGTGCGTGTGTCACTGTGTGTGTGTGTCACTGTGTGTGTGTGTGTCACTGTGTGTGTGTCACTGTGTGTGTGTGTGTCACTGTGTGTGTGTGTGTCACTGTGTGTGTGTGTGTAACTGTGTGTCACTGTGTGTGTGTGTCACTGTGTGTGTGTGTGTCACTGTGTGTGTGTCACTGTGTGTGTGTGTGTCACTGTGTGTGTGTCACTGTGTGTGTGTGTGTCACTGTGTGTGTTACTGTGTCACTGTGTGTGTGTCACTGTGTGTGTGTGTGTCACTGTGTGTGTGTGTGTCACTGTGTGTGTGTGTGTCACTGTGTGTGTGTGTGTAACTGTGTGTCACTGTGTGTGTGTGTCACTGTGTGTGTGTGTGTCACTGTGTGTGTGTCACTGTGTGTGTGTGTGTCACTGTGTGTGTGTCACTGTGTGTGTGTGTGTCACTGTGTGTGTCACTGTGTCACTGTGTGTGTGTCACTGTGTGTGTGTGTGTCACTGTGTGTGTGTGTGTCACTGTGTGTGTGTCACTGTGTGTGTGTGTGTCACTGTGTGTGTGTGTGTCACTGTGTGTGTGTGTGTGTGTAACTGTGTGTGTGTGTCACTGTGTGTGTGTGTGTCACTGTGTGTGTGTGTGTCACTGTGTGTGTGTGTGTAACTGTGTGTCACTGTGTGTGTGTGTCACTGTGTGTGTGTGTGTCACTGTGTGTGTGTCACTGTGTGTGTGTGTGTCACTGTGTGTGTGTCACTGTGTGTGTGTGTGTCACTGTGTGTGTCACTGTGTCACTGTGTGTGTGTCACTGTGTGTGTGTGTGTCACTGTGTGTGTGTGTGTCACTGTGTGTGTGTCACTGTGTGTGTGTGTGTCACTGTGTGTGTGTGTGTCACTGTGTGTGTGTGTGTAACTGTGTGTGTGTGTCACTGTGTGTGTGTCACTGTGTGTGTGTGTAACTGTGTGTGTGTGTGTCACTGTGTGTGTGTGTCACTGTGTGTGTGTCACTGTGTGTGTGTGTGTGACTGTGTGTCACTGTGTGTGTGTGTCACTGTGTGTGTGTCACTGTGTGTGTGTCACTGTGTGTGTGTCACTGTATGTGTGTCACTGTGTGTGTGTCACTGTGTGTGTGTGTCACTGTGTGTGTGTCACTGTGTGTGTGTGTCACTGTGTGTGTGTGTGTCACTGTGTGTGTGTGTCACTGTGTGTGTGTGTCACTGTGTGTGTGTGTCACTGTGTGTGTGTGTCACTGTGTGTGTGTGTGTGTGTGTGTCACTGTGTGTGTGTGTGTGTCACTGTGTGTGTGTGTGTGTCACTGTGTGTGTGTGTCACTGTGTGTGTGTGTGTCACTGTGTGTGTGTGTCACTGTGTGTGTGTGTCACTGTGTGTGTGTGTGTGTCACTGTGTGTGTGTGTGTGTGTGTGTCACTGTGTGTGTGTCACTGTGTCACTGTGTGTGTGTCACTGTGTGTGTGTGTCACTGTGTGTGTGTGTCACTGTGTGTGTGTGTGTGTCACTGTGTGTGTGTGTCACTGTGTGTGTGTGTGTGTCACTGTGTGTGTGTGTGTCACTGTGTGTGTGTGTCACTGTGTGTGTGTGTGTGTCACTGTGTGTGTGTGTCACTGTGTGTGTATGTGTCACTGTGTGTGTGTGTGTCACTGTGTGTGTGTGTCACTGTGTGTGTGTGTCACTGTGTGTGTGTGTCACTGTGTGTGTGTGTGTGTCACTGTGTGTGTGTGTCACTGTGTGTGTGTGTCACTGTGTGTGTGTGTGTGTCACTGTGTGTGTGTGTCACTGTGTGTGTGTGCCACTGTGTGTGTGTGTGTGTCACTGTGTGTGTGTGTGTCACTGTGTGTGTGTGTCACTGTGTGTGTGTGTCACTGTGTGTGTGTGTGTGCCACTGTGTGTGTGTGTGTGTCACTGTGTGTGTGTGTGTCACTGTGTGTGTGTCACTGTGTGTGTGTCACTGTGTGTCACTGTGTGTGTGTGTCACTGTGTGTGTGTGTGTGTTACTGTGTGTGTGTGTGTGTCACTGTGTGTGTGTGTGTCACTGTGTGTGTGTCACTGTGTGTGTGTCACTGTGTGTCACTGTGTGTGTGTGTCACTGTGTGTGTGTGTGTGTCACTGTGTGTGTGTGTCTGTGTGTGTGTGTCACTGTGTGTGTGTGTGTGTGTCACTGTGTGTAGAGCGATCGAGGCGGTGTGGACCTACCGTGCGCTGGGCCGTGTTGAGGAGCCGTACTGCAGCCTGGTGCGCAAGATTCGTGTGTCACGTGACGGCAAGCAGCACCACGTGATACGCGAGGTGACACACTCACTCACTCACTTGCACACTCACTCACTCACTTACACACTCACTCATACACTCACTCAGTCACTCACACACTCACTTACACACTCACTCACTCACTCACACACTCACTCACTCACTCAGTCACTCACTTGCACACTTACACACTCACTCATACACTCACTCACTTAGTAACTCACTTACACACTCACTCACACACTCAGTCACACACTCACTCAGTCACTCACACACACACTCACTCATACACTCACTCACACACTCACTCACTTACACACTTACACACTCACTCATACACTCACTCACTTAGTAACTCACTTACACACTCACTCACACACTCAGTCACACACTCACTCACTCACTCACACACACACTCACTCATACACTCACTCACACACTCACTCACACACTCACTCACTTACACACTTACACACTCACTTATACACTCACTCACTCAGTCACTCAGTCACTCACACACTCACTCACTCACACACTCAGTAACTCACTCACACACTCACTCACTCACTTGCACACTTACTTACACACACACTCACTCACTTACACACTTACACACTCACTCATACACTCACTCACTTAGTAACTCACTTACACACTCACTCACACACTCACTCACTCAGTCACTCAGTCACTCACACACTCACTCACTCACACACTCACTCACTCACACACTCACTCACACACTCACTCACACACTCACTTGCACACTTACTTACACACTTACACACTCACTCATACACTCACTCACTTAGTAACTCACTTACACACTCACTCACACACTCAGTCACACACTCACTCACTCACACACACACTCATACACTCACTCACACACTCACTCACACACTCACTCACTTACACACTTACACACTCACTCACACACTCACTCACTTAGTAACTCACTTACACACTCACTCACACACTCAGTCACACACTCACTCAGTCACACACACACTCACTCATACACTCACTCACACACTCACTCACACACTCACTCACACACTCACTCACACACTCACTCACACACTCACTCACTCAGTCACTCAGTAACTCACACACTCACTTACTCACACACTCACTCACTCACCCACTCACTCACACACTCACACACTCACTCAGTCACACACTCACTCATACACTCACTCACACACTCACTCACTCATACACTCACTCACACACTCACACACTCACTCACTCACTCACACACTCACTTACTTGCACACTTACACACTCATACACACACTCACTCAGTCACTCACACACTCAGTAACTCACTCACACACTCACTCAGTAACTCACTCAGTAACTCACTCACACACTCACTCACTCATACACTCACTCACTCACTCATACACTCACTCACTCACACACTCACTCATACACTCACACACTCACTCACTCATACACTCACACACTCACTCACTTACACACTCACTTACACACTCACTCAGTCACTCACACACTCACTCACACACTCACTCATACACTCACTCACACACTCACTCACACACTCACTCACTCACACACTCACTCAGTCACACACTCACTCATACACTCACTCACACACTCACTCACTCATACACTCACTCACTCATACACTCACTCACACACTCACTCACACACTCACTCACTCACACACTCACTCACACACTCACTCACACACTCACACACTCACTCACTCATACACACACTCAGACACTCACTCACTCACACACTCACTCATACACTCATACACACACTCACACACTCACTCACACACTCACTCACTCAGACACTCACACACTCACTCACTCATACACACACTCAGACACTCACACACTCACTCACTCATACACACACTCACTCACACACTCACTGGAGGGGCGCCTGTATAGTGATTTTGGTGGTTGTGATAGTGGTTGTGGTGGTGGTGGTGGTAGTGATAGTTGTTGTGGTGGTTGTTGTTGTGGTTATGATTGTTGTGGTGGTGGTTGTGGTTGTTGTTGTTGTGGTGGTGCAGGTGAGCCGGCTGGAGGGGCGCCTGTAAATTGATTTTGATGGTTGTTGTGGTTGTGGTGATGGTTGTGGTGGTGGTGGTGGTGATAGTGGTTGTGGTAGTGATAGTGGTGGTTGTTGTTGTTGTTGTGATTGTTGTGGTGGTGGTTGTGGTTGTTGTTGTGATAGTGGTTGTAGTGGTTGTTGTGGTTGTTGTTGTTGTGATAGTGGTTGTTGTGGTTGTTGTTGTTGTTGTGGTGGTTGTGGTGTAGGTGAGCCGGCTGGAGGGGCGCCTGTACGCTCACCGCGCTGCGTTCGCCAGGGCGATGGTGCTGATGGCGTTTCTGGGCTCGGCACCACAACTCACGCTGCAAGCCTACATCACCCTGCAGCAACACAGCATCACAGCCTATAGGGGTGTGTGACTCACTGTGTGTGTGTGTGTCTGTGTGTGTCTGTGTGTGTGTGTGTGACTGTGTGTGTCTGTGTCTGTGTGTGTCTGTGTGACTGTGTGTGTCTGTGTCTGTGTGTGTGTCTGTGTGTGTGTGTGTGTCTGTGTGTGTGTGTGTGTCTGTGTGTGTGTGTGTGTCTGTGTGACTGTGTGTGTGTGACTGTGTGTGTCTGTGTGTGTGTGTGCCTACATCACTCTGCAGCAACACAGCATCACAGCCTATAGGGGTGTGTGACTCACTGTGTGTGTGTGTGTCTGTGTGTGTCTGTGTGTGTGTGTGTGACTGTGTGTGTCTGTGTCTGTGTGTGTCTGTGTGACTGTGTGTGTCTGTGTCTGTGTGTGTGTCTGTGTGTGTGTGTGTGTCTGTGTGTGTGTGTGTGTCTGTGTGTGTGTGTGTGTCTGTGTGACTGTGTGTGTGTGACTGTGTGTGTCTGTGTGTGTGTGTGTCTACATCACTCTGCAGCAACACAGCATCACAGCCTATAGGGGTGTGTGACTCACTGTGTGTGTGACTGTGTGTGTGTGTGTGTGTCTGTGTGTGTGTGTGACTGTGTGTGTGTGTGACTGTGTGTGTGTGTGACTGTGTGTGTGTGTGCCTACATCACTCTGCAGCAACACAGCATCACAGCCTATAGGGGTGTGTGACTCACTGTGTGTGTGTGACTGTGTGTGTGTGTGACTGTGTGTGACTGTGTGTGTGTGTGTGTCTGTGTGTGTGTGCCTACATCACTCTGCAGCAACACAGCATCACAGCCTATAGGGGTGTGTCTGTGTGTGTGTCTGTGTGTGTGTCTGTGTGTGTGTCTGTGTGTGTGTCTGTGTGTCTGTGTGTGTCTGTGTGTGTGTGTGTCTGTGTGTGTGTGGCTGTGTGTGTGTCTGTGTGTGTGTGTGTCTGTGTCTGTGTGTGTCTGTGTGTGTGTGTGTCTGTGTGTGTGACTGTGTGTGACTGTGTGTGTGTGTGTGTGTCTGTGTGTGTCTGTGTGTGTGTGTGTCTGTGTGTGTGTCTGTGTGTGTCTGTGTCTGTGTGTGTGTGTCTGTGTGTGTGTGTGTGCCTACATCACTCTGCAGCAACACAGCATCACAGCCTATAGGGGTGTGTGACTCACTGTGTGTGTGTGTGTCTGTGTGTGTGTGTCTGTGTGTGTGTGTGTGTGTCTGTGTGTGTGTCTGTGTGTGTGTGTGTGTGTCTGTGTGTGTGTGTGTGTCTGTGTGTGTGTGTGTGTGACTGTGTGTGTGTGTGTGTGTCTATGTGTGTGTGTGTGTGTCTGTGTGTGTGTGTGTGTGTCTGTGTGTGTGTGTGTGTGTCTGTGTGTGTGTGTGTGTGTGTGTGTCTGTGTGTGTCTGTGTGTGTGTGACTGTGTGTGTGTGTGTGACTGTGTGTGTGTGACTGTGTGTGTGTGTGTGTGTGTGTCTGTGTGTGTGTGTGTGTGTCTGTGTGTGTGTGTGTGTGTCTGTGTGTGTGTGTGTGTGTGTGTCTGTGTGTGTCTGTGTGTGTGTGACTGTGTGTGTGTGTGTGACTGTGTGTGTGTGACTGTGTGTGTGTGTGTGTGTCTGTGTGTGTGTGTGTGTCTGTGTGTGTGTGTGTGTGACTGTGTGTGTGTGTGTGTGTCTGTGTGTGTGTGTGTGTGTCTGTGTGTGTGTGTGTGTGTCTGTGTGTGTGTGTGTCTGTGTGTGTGTGTGTGTGTGTGTCTGTGTGTGTGTGTCTGTGTGTGTGTGACTGTGTGTGTGTGTGTGACTGTGTGTGTGTGACTGTGTGTCTGTGTGTGTGTGTGTGTGACTGTGTGTGTGTGACTGTGTGTGTGTGTGTGTGTCTGTGTGTGTGTGTGTCTACATCACCCTGCAGCAACACAGCATCACAGCCTATAGGGGTGTGTCTCACTGTGTGTGTGTGTCTGTGTGTGTGTGTGTGTGTCTGTGTGTGTGTGTGTGACTGTGTGTGTGTGTGTGTGTCTGTGTGTGTGTGTGTGTCTGTGTGTGTGTGTGTGTCTGTGTGTGTGTGTGTCTGTGTGTGTGTGTCTGTGTGTGTGTGTGTGTGTCTGTGTGTGTGTGTGTGTGACTGTGTGTGTGTGTGTGTGTCTGTGTGTGTGTGTGTGTCTGTGTGTGTGTGTGTCTGTGTGTGTGTGTGTGACTGTGTCTGTGTGTCTGTGTGTGTGACTGTGTGTGTGTGTGTGTCTGTGTGTGTGTGTCTGTGTGTGTGTGTGTGACTGTGTCTGTGTGTGTGTGTGTGTGTGTCTGTGTGTGTGTGTGTGTGTGTCTGTGTGTGTGTGTGTGTGTCTGTGTGTGTGTGTGTCTACATCACCCTGCAGCAACACAGCATCACAGCCTATAGGGGTGTGTGACTCACTGTGTGTGTGTGTGTGTCTGTGTGTGTGTCTGTGTGTGTGTCTGTGTGTGTCTCTGTGTCTCTGTGTGTGTCTCTGTGTGTGTCTCTGTGTGTGTCTCTGTGTCTCACTGTGTGTGTCTCTGTGTCTCTGTGACGTCTCTGTGTCTCACTGTGTGTGTGTCTCACTGTGTCTCACTGTGTCTCACTGTGTATGTGTCTCACTGTGTGTCTCCAGGAGTACTGATGGCAGTCTCTCTACTCTCCGTGTCTCTGGGTGCCCTGGTGCTCACGCTACTCGCCGTGCGAGTTCGCTTCGACCGCGTGGAGCTGCGTGTGTCTCTGTGTGTCTCACTGTGTGTGTCTGTGTGTGTCTCTGTCTATGTAGGAGTACTGATGGCAGTGTCTCTGCTGTCTGTCTCCCTGGGTGCCCTGGTGCTCACCCTGCTCGCTGTCCGAGTTCGCTTCGACCGCGTGGAGCTGCGTGTGTCTCTGTGTGTCTCACTGTGTGTGTCTGTGTCTCTGTGTCTCTCTAGGAGTACTGATGGCAGTGTCTCTGCTGTCTGTCTCCCTGGGTGCCCTGGTGCTCACCCTGCTCGCTGTCCGAGTTCGCTTCGACCGCGTGGAGCTGCGTGTGTCTCTGTGTGTCTCACTGTGTGTGTCTGTGTCTCTGTGTCTCTCTAGGAGTACTGATGGCAGTGTCTCTGCTGTCTGTCTCCCTTGGTGCCCTGGTGCTCACGCTACTCGCTGTCCGAGTTCGCTTCGACCGCGTGGAGCTGCGTGTGTCTCTGTGTGTGTGTCTCACTGTGTGTGTCTGTGTCTCTGTGTCTCTCTAGGAGTACTGATGGCAGTCTCCCTGCTGTCTGTCTCTCTGGGTGCCCTGGTGCTCACGCTACTCGCTGTCCGAGTTCGTTTCGACCGCGTGGAGCTGCGTGTGAGCGCGCGAGCCGTCGCCGTGGCGACCGCCTGGCGCGCCATGGAGATCTCCACACGCGTCACAGTCCTCGTGCTGTTCAGCTCCGCCTGCCGGGTACACGTGACACACACGTGACACACACACGTGACACACACACACATACATACACAGTGACACACACACATACACACACAGTGACACACACACAGCATGTGTCACTGTGTGTGTGTGTGTGTCACTGTGTGTGTGTGTGTGTCACTGTGTGTGTGTGTGTGTGTCACTGTGTGTGTCACTGTGTGTGTGTCACTGTGTGTGTGTGTGTGTCACTGTGTGTGTGTCACTGTGTGTGTGTGTCACTGTGTGTGTGTGTGTGTGTGTCACTGTGTGTGTCACTGTGTGTGTGTCACTGTGTGTGTGTGTGTGTCACTGTGTGTGTGTCACTGTGTGTGTGTGTCACTGTGTGTGTGTGTGTGTGTGTCACTGTGTGTGTGTGTGTGTCACTGTGTGTGTGTCACTGTGTGTGTCACTGTGTGTGTGTCACTGTGTGTGTGTGTCACTGTGTGTGTGTGTCACTGTGTGTGTCACTGTGTGTGTGTGTCACTGTGTGTGTGTCACTGTGTGTGTGTCACTGTGTGTGTGTCACTGTGTGTGTGTGTGTGTCACTGTGTGTGTGTGTGTGTGTCACTGTGTGTGTCACTGTGTGTGTGTCACTGTGTGTGTGTGTGTGTCACTGTGTGTGTGTCACTGTGTGTGTGTGTCTGTGTGTGTGTCACTGTGTGTGTCACTGTGTGTGTCACTGTGTGTGTGTGTCACTGTGTGTGTGTCACTGTGTGTGTGTCACTGTGTGTGTCACTGTGTGTGTGTCACTGTGTGTGTGTCACTGTGTGTGTGTCACTGTGTGTGTGTGTGTCACTGTGTGTGTGTCACTGTGTGTGTGTCACTGTGTGTGTGTCACTGTGTGTGTGTGTGTCACTGTGTGTGTGTCACTGTGTGTGTCACTGTGTGTGTGTCACTGTGTGTGTGTCACTGTGTGTGTGTGTGTGTCACTGTGTGTGTGTGTCACTGTGTGTGTGTCACTGTGTGTGTGTCACTGTGTGTGTCACTGTGTGTGTCACTGTGTGTGTCACTGTGTGTGTGTGTCACTGTGTGTGTCACTGTGTGTGTGTGTCACTGTGTGTGTCACTGTGTGTGTCACTGTGTGTGTGTGTCACTGTGTGTGTGTGTCACTGTGTGTGTCACTGTGTGTGTGTGTCACTGTGTGTGTGTCACTGTGTGTGTGTCACTGTGTGTGTGTCACTGTGTGTGTGTGTCACTGTGTGTGTGTGTCACTGTGTGTGTCACTGTGTGTGTGTCACTGTGTGTGTCACTGTGTGTGTGTGTCACTGTGTGTGTGTGTCACTGTGTGTGTGTGTCACTGTGTGTGTGTGTCACTGTGTGTGTGTCACTGTGTGTGTGTGTCACTGTGTGTGTGTGTCACTGTGTGTGTGTCACTGTGTGTGTGTGTCACTGTGTGTGTGTCACTGTGTGTGTGTGTCACTGTGTGTGTGTCACTGTGTGTGTGTGTCACTGTGTGTGTGTGTCACTGTGTGTGTGTGTCGCTGTGTGTGTGTGTCGCTGTGTGTGTGTGTCACTGTGTGTGTGTGTCACTGTGTGTGTGTCACTGTGTGTGTCACTGTGTGTGTGTCACTGTGTGTGTGTCACTGTGTGTGTGTCACTGTGTGTGTGTCACTGTGTGTGTGTCACTGTGTGTGTGTCACTGTGTGTGTCACTGTGTGTGTGTGTCACTGTGTGTGTGTGTGTCACTGTGTGTGTCACTGTGTGTGTGTCACTGTGTGTGTGTGTCACTGTGTGTGTCACTGTGTGTGTGTGTCACTGTGTGTGTGTGTCACTGTGTGTAGGAATGGACTCTGGCTGTGGTGTTGGTGAACCTGGCTGTGTTTGGTCTCCTGCCGTGGGTCGGCCTCTGTGTGTGTGTGTGTGTCACTGTGTGTGTGTGTGTGTCACTGTGTGTGTGTCACTGTGTGTGTGTCACTGTGTGTGTGTGTCACTGTGTGTAGGAATGGACTCTGGCTGTGGTGTTGGTGAACCTGGCTGTGTTTGGTCTCCTGCCGTGGGTCGGCCTCTGTGTGTGTGTGTGTGTCACTGTGTGTGTGTGTGTGTCACTGTGTGTGTGTCACTGTGTGTGTGTCACTGTGTGTGTGTCACTGTGTGTGTGTCACTGTGTGTGTGTGTGTCACTGTGTGTGTGTGTCACTGTGTGTGTGTGTGTGTGTCACTGTGTGTGTGTGTCACTGTGTGTGTGTGTCACTGTGTCTGTGTGTCACTGTGTGTGTGTCACTGTGTGTGTGTGTCACTGTGTGTAGGAATGGACTCTGGCTGTGGTGTTGGTGAACCTGGCTGTGTTTGGTCTCCTGCCGTGGGTCGGACTCTGGAGGCAGCGACGGTTCCTGCCGGAGCATCCCAACACCACCTACGGTGACGACACCACCACCACCACTACACCACCACTACACCACTACACCATCACCACTCACTCACCCACTCTCCCACCCCACCCGCCCCACCCCCCCACCCACCACCCACCCACCCACCCACCCACTCACCCACTCACCCACCCCACCACCCACCCCACCCCACCCACTCACCCACACCACCACCCACCCCACCCCACCCACTCACCCACCCACCCCACCCACCCACTCACCCACCCACTCACCCACCCACCCACCCACTCACTCACTCACTCACCCACCCACTCACCCACCCACCCCACCCACCCACCCACCCACCCCCCACCCCCCCACCCACCCCCCCACCCACCCACCCACCCCCCACCCCCCCACCCCCCCACCCACCCCCCCACCCACTAACCCCCCACTCACCCCCACCCACTCACCCCCACCCACCCACCCACCACCCACCCCCCCGCCCCGCCCAGGCGCTTGCGGTGCAGCAACCTCCTCCGTGCTGCTCTCCCTGCTCTTCGCCGCAGTCAACGCCTTCTGCTGGTCGGCACTGCGCCTCCAGCTCTCCGCCCCCGAGCTCGTGGTTAGCGGCTCCGGCACCGGCACCGGCGCCGGCCGCGGCGACCGCCCCCTTCGCTGGGCCGCAGCCTTCTACTCGGCGCGTCTCCTGGAGAACACCGTCCTGATCCTCGCCTGGTGGTTCACCGTGACCGGCGACGCGTCGGCACCGCCGCCGCTGTGCCCGCCGGCGGCCCTGGCCAAGCTCACTGCGGCCTACGCGCTCGCTGTCGCCCTCATGGTCGTCTTCTACCGATACTGCCACCCGTGCCGACGGCTGCTCCGGTTTCGCACGGGCTGGGCGCGGCTGTGTCCCGCGCCGAATGGCGGTGACGGTGGTGGCGGCGGTGACGGTGGTGGCGGTGTCGGTGACGATGATGATGATGATTATGAGGATGAGGAGGAGGAGGAGAAGGGGAGATGCTGGGAGCGTTGGTGTGGTGGTGTTAAGGGTGGCGGCCATGATGGCGGTGATTGTAAAGGCTCTAGAGATGGTGGTGGTGGTGGTGGTGGCGGTGGCGGCGGTGGCGGCGGTGGCGGCGGTGGCGGCGGTGGCGGCGGTGGCGGCGGTGGTGGCGGTGGTGGTGGTGGTGGTACGGGAGCTCCCCTTGTTGCCGGGGAAGAGGAGGAGGATGACGAGGGGGAAGCAAAGGATTCTGGGAGGCTGATGGTGGTGGCCACTGGCCCTTCCCGCAGTTCCCATGGTGGTGGTGGTGGTGGTAGCCAGGTATGAGAGCCCAGGGCGGTGGTGGCGGTGGTGGCGGTGGTTGTTGTGGTTGTTGCTGCTGCTTATCAACAGCCGCATGTTAAGGCTACACGGGGGATCTTTCTCTTTGTTTGCATGTGTGTGCGACTGGAATAGTCGTGGGCGTCCCCTATGTTGACTCAGCTTCAAATGAGTACCTGCTACGATCGCCACTGGGGAGACAAAGGCGGCCAAGTCACCCACTCAGAAATGCACTCACCCACTCAGAAACCCACTCACCCACTCAGCAACTCACTCACCAATCCACTGATCCACCCACTCATCCACTCACTCGCCAACCCACTCACCCATTACTCACCAATCCACTCACCCACTCAGGAACCCACTCACCAATCCACTCATCCACTCACTTACTCAGCAACGCACTCAGCAACACACTCACCAATCCACTCACCCACCCACTCAGCAACACACTCACAAATCCACTCACCCACCCACTCAGCAACACACTCACCAATCCACTCACCCACTCACCAACCCACTCACCCATCCACTCACCCACCCACTCACCAATCCACTCACCCACTCACCAACCCACTCACCCACTCACCAACCCACTCACCCATCCACTCACCCACCCACTCACCAATCCACTCACCCACTCACCAACCCACTCACCCACTCACCAACCCACTCACCCATCCACTCACCCACCCACTCGACCAATCCACTCACCCACTCACCAACCCACTCACCCATCCACTCACCCACCCACTCACCAATCCACTCACCCACTCACCCATCCACTCACCCACTCAGCAACCCACTCACCAATCCACTCATCCACCCACTCACCCACTCACTCACCTACTCACTCATCAACCCACTCATCCGCCCACCCACTCACCAACCCACTCACCCACTCACCCATCCACTCACCCACCGACTCACCAATCCACCCACCGACTCACCAATCCACTCACCCACTCACCAACCCACTCACCCACTCACCCACTCACCCACCCACTCACCCACCCACTCACCCACCCACTCACCAATCCACTCACCCACTCACCCACCCACTCACCAATCCACCCACCGACTCACCAATCCACTCACCCACTCACCAACCCACTCACCCACTCACCCACCCACTCACCCACTCACCCACCCACTCACCCACCCACTCACCCACCCACTCACCAATCCACTCACCCACTCACCCACCCACTCACCAATCCACCCACCGACTCACCAATGCACTCACCCACCCACTCACTCACCCATACACTCACCCACCCACTCACCCACCCACTCACCCACCCACTCACCCACCCACTCACCAATCCACCCACCGACTCACCAATCCACTCACCCACTCACCAACCCACTCACCCACTCACCCATACACTCACCCACCCACTCACCCACCCACTCACCAATCCACTCACCCACTCACCCACCCACTCACCAATCCACCCACCGACTCACCAATCCACTCACCCACTCACCAACCCACTCACCCACTCACCCACCCACTCACCAATCCACTCACCCACTCACCCACCCACTCACCCATCCACTCACCAATCCACTCACCAACTCACCCACCGACTCACCAATGCACTCACCCACCCAAGGTCGCGGATCTGAATGGAAACAGAAAACAAAATGGCGGCTCACCAAAGTGCGCCGCCATTTTGTGCGCCGCCATTTTGGAGAGGCGAGTAGAAAAAATGGCGGCCGGGTGCGCCGCCATTTTGAGAAGGGGGGGGGGGGGAGTGAAAAAATGGCCGCCGCAACACGTGCCCACCATTGTTTTATTATTATTTTAATGTTTTTTTAATCGCGAGGGGGGTGCAGCCACGTGACTCTGGGCAGCCAATCGCGTGCTGCTGCTGCTTCTGCTGCTGCCAGCGACGGCTTGGGAGCGTCGATGTCCGTGGGGGGGCGGGGGGGGGGGGTGAGGGGAGCGGTGGCGCTTTGCCGAGCGCTCTACGCTGCGCCAGAACGCGTCGGCGAGCCGGCTTTGATTCCCGTTCCACGCGGCCACCACCACCACCATCACCACCAACACCACCATCAACACCACCATCACCACCACCACCATCAACACCACCAACACCACCAGCACCACCATCACCACCACCATCACCACCAACACCACCATCAACACCACCATCACCACCACCACCATCAACACCACCAACACCACCAGCACCACCATCACCACCACCATCACCACCAACACCACCATCAACACCACCATCACCACCATCAACACCACCATCACCACCAACACCACCATCACCACCACCATCACCACCAACACCACCATCAACACCACCATCAACACCACCATCACCACCACCATCAACACCACCAACACCACCATCACCACCACCATCACCACCAACACCACCATCAACACCACCATCACCACCACCACCATCAACACCACCAACACCACCAGCACCACCATCACCACCACCATCACCACCAACACCACCATCAACACCACCATCACCACCACCACCATCAACACCACCAACACCACCAGCACCACCATCACCACCACCATCACCACCAACACCACCATCAACACCACCATCACCACCACCACCATCAACACCACCAACACCACCAGCACCACCATCACCACCACCATCACCACCAACACCACCATCAACACCACCATCACCACCACCACCATCAACACCACCAACACCACCACCACCATCAACACCACCAACACCACCAGCACCACCATCACCACCACCATCACCACCAACACCACCATCAACACCACCATCACCACCATCAACACCACCATCACCACCAACACCACCATCACCACCACCATCACCACCAACACCACCATCAACACCACCATCAACACCACCATCACCACCACCATCAACACCACCAACACCACCATCACCACCACCATCACCACCAACACCACCATCAACACCACCATCACCACCACCACCATCAACACCACCAACACCACCAGCACCACCATCACCACCACCATCACCACCAACACCACCATCAACACCACCATCACCACCACCACCATCAACACCACCAACACCACCAGCACCACCATCACCACCACCATCACCACCAACACCACCATCAACACCACCATCACCACCACCACCATCAACACCACCAACACCACCAGCACCACCATCACCACCACCATCACCACCAACACCACCATCAACACCACCATCACCACCACCACCATCAACACCACCAACACCACCAGCACCACCATCACCACCACCATCACCACCAACACCACCACCACCAGCACCACCAACACCACCACCAACACCACCAACACCACCAACACAACCACCACCAGCACCACCACCAGCACCACCACCACCAGTACCACCATCACCACCAGCACCACCAACACCACCACCAGCACCACCAACACCACCAACATCACCAACACCATCATCACCACCAACACCACCAACACCACCACCAGCACCACCAACACCACCAACACCACCACCAGCACCACCACCACCAGCACCACCAGCACCACCACCAACACCACCACCAGCACCACCAACACCA
Source organism: Lampetra fluviatilis (assembly GCF_964198595.1). Lineage (NCBI taxonomy): Eukaryota > Metazoa > Chordata > Hyperoartia > Petromyzontiformes > Petromyzontidae > Lampetra > Lampetra fluviatilis. The sequence goes on along the minus strand of NW_027620441.1, from coordinate 79,391 downwards.
CCAACACCACCAACACCACCACCAGCACCACCACCACCAGCACCACCACCAACACCACCACCAACACCACCACCAACACCACCAACACCACCACCAACACCACCAACACCACCACCAGCACCACCACCACCAGCACCACCACCAACACCACCACCAACACCACCAACATCACCAACACCATCATCACCACCAACACCACCAACACCACCACCAGCACCACCAACACCACCAACACCACCAACACCACCACCAGCACCACCACCACCAGCACCACCACCAACACCACCACCAGCACCACCAGCACCACCAACACCACCACCACCACCAACACCACCAACACCACCACCACCACCAACACCACCATCACCACCAACACCACCACCAGCAACCGGGCCTCCCCTAGGTCGCCTCGGCCTCAAAATGAGTACCCTTGTGTGGTGTCTAGTAAACATCACCACTGAGGGGGGGGGGAGGGATACAAAGGCGGATGGGCGTGGTGTTGGTCACCCATTGCCCCGTGTACCGTGCCAGTAGCCTTAATAGGTGCTCGCTAACAGCACCTGCCCCGACTGTACGAGCCTACAAACCCGGGTTCGATTCCCGCTCACGACGGCTGCCACCACCACCACCTCCACCACTACCTACTCAACAAGCTTAAGTCTAAATTGAAAATGGATTTCTTTAGAGCTGACGCATTGTTGTTGTTGTTGTTGTGTTTAGTTTGTTGTGCTTCCCCCGCACGTCCGATTAGCGCGGTCGGATACGTACGGTGGCAAAGAAGTTCAACATAGTGACATACGTGGGTGGGTGGAGTGATTGGGTGGGTGGGTGAGTGGGTGGGTAGGTGAGTGGGTGGGTGGGTAGGTGAGTGGGTGGGTGGGTCAGTGGATGATTGAGTGAGTGGGTGGGTGGATGAGTGGGTGGATGATTGAGTGGGTGAGTGGAGTGATTGAGTGGGTAGGTGAGTGGGTGGGTGGGTAGGTGAGTGGGTGGGTGGGTAGGTGAGTGGGTGGGTGGGTCAGTGGATGATTGAGTGAGTGGGTGGGTGGATGAGTGGGTGGATGATTGAGTGGGTGGGTGGAGTGATTGAGTGGGTAGGTGAGTGGGTGGGTAGGTGAGTGGGTGGGTGGGTAGGTGAGTGGGTGGGTGGGTGGGTAGGTGAGTGGGTGGGTGGGTAGGTGAGTGGGTGGGTGGGTCAGTGGATGATTGAGTGAGTGGGTGGGTGGATGAGTGGGTGGATGATTGAGTGGGTGGGTGGAGTGATTGAGTGGGTAGGTGAGTGGGTGGGTAGGTGAGTGGGTGGGTGGGTAGGTGAGTGGGTGGGTGGGTCAGTGGATGATTGAGTGAGTGGGTGGATCAGTGGGTGGATGAGTGGGTGGGTAGGTGAGTGGGTGGATGGGTCAGTGGATGATTGAGTGAGTGGGTGGGTTGAGTGATTGAGTGGGTGGGTGGGTTGATTGAGTGGGTAGGTGAGTGGATGTGTGGGTGGGTCAGTGGATGGTTGAGTGAGTGGGTGGATGGTTGAGTGAGTGAGTGGGGGAGTGGATGATTGAGTGGTTGGGTGAGTGAGTGGAATGGTGGATGAGTGGGTGAGTGGATGAGTGAGTGGGTGAGTGAGTGGGTGAGTGAGTGAGTGGGTGAGTGGGTGAGTGAGTGGATGGGTGAGTGAGCGGGTGAGTGCCTCACCATCGAACAAAGGTGATCACCGCATCGCAGTTGGCTACGTACGGTGCGAAAGAAGTCTGGCATACATATTACCGGTTACCTGCGCCTACCCTAGGTCCACTCAGCCTCAAATTATTACCTCGTTCGATGCATAGCACTTGCCCCGTCAGCCTGTTAGAGGCTACATGGGGGGGTGGGGGGGGCATCTGTGTCTTTGTGTCGTCTGTAGGGAGTGGTGGTGCAGCGGTTAGCGCTGTGGCACTACGAACCCCGCTCGTGACCACCACCACCACCCCCTCTGTTTGTGCCACGGTGCCGGTAGCCTTTATGGGGGAGCTTTGTCTTTGTACATATAGGTACTAGTATACTACATACAGCGCATGATCAAAGATTGTCAGCTATGATGGCTCATGACAGCCGTGTGGGTGGGTGGGGTTCACGGTGGCCGTGTGGGTGGGTGGGTTCACGATGGCCGTGTGGGTGGGTGGGGTTCACGATGACCGTGTGGGTGGGTGGGGTTCACGATGGCCGTGTGGGTGGGTGGGGTTCACGATGGCCGTGTGGGTGGGTGGGGTTCACGATGGCCGTGTGGGTGGGTTCACGATGGCCGTGTGGGTGGATGGGTGGGGTTCACGATGGCCGTGTGGGTGGGTGGGGTTCACGATGACCGTGTGGGTGGGTGGGGTTCACGATGGCCGTGTGGGTGGGTGGGGTTCACGATGGCCGTGTGGGTGGGTGGGTTCACGATGGCCGTGTGGGTGGGTGGGTTCACGATGGCCGTGTGGGTGGGGTTCACGGTGGCCGTGTGGGTGGGTGGGTTCACGATGGCCGTGTGGGTGGGTGGGGTTCACGGTGGCCATGTGGGTGGGTGGGTTCACGGTGGCCGTGTGGGTGGGTGGGGTTCACGGTGGCCGTGTGGGTGGGTGGGGTTCACGGTGGCCGTGTGGGTGGGTGGGGTTCACGGTGGCCGTGTGGGTGGGTGGGGTTCACGATGGCCGTGTGGGTGGGTGGGGTTCACGGTGGCCGTGTGGGTGGGTGGGGTTCACGGTGGCCGTGTGGGTGGGTGGGGTTCACGGTGGCTGTGTGGGTGGGTGGGGTTCACGATGGCCGTGTGGGTGGGTGGGGTTCACGATGGCCGTGTGGGTGGGTGGGGTTCACGGTGGCCGTGTGGGTGGGTGGGGTTCACGGTGGCCGTGTGGGTGGGTGGGTTCACGGTGGCCGTGTGGGTGGGTTCACGATGGCCGTGTGGGTGGGTGGGTGGGTTCACGATGACCGTGTGGGTGGGTGGGTGGGTTCACGACGGCCGTGTGGGTGGGTGGGTGGGTTCACGACGGCCGTGTGGGTGGGTGGGTGGGTTCACGACGGCCGTGTGGGTGGGTGGGTGGGTTCACGACGGCCGTGTGGGTGGGTGGGTTCACGATGGCCGTGTGGGTGGGTGGGTGGGTTCACGACGGCCGTGTGGGTGGGTGGGTGGGTTCACGACGGCCGTGTGGGTGGGTGGGTTCACGATGGCCGTGTGGGTGGGTGGGTTCACGATGGCCGTGTGGGTGGGTGGGTTCACGATGGCCGTGTGGGTGGGTGAGGTTCACGATGGCCGTGTGGGTGGGTGGGTTCACGATGGCCGTGTGGGTGGGTGAGGTTCACGATGGCCGTGTGGGTGGGTGGGGTTCACGGTGGCCGTGTGGGTGGGTGGGGTTCACGACGGCCGTGTGGGTGGGTGGGTTTGCGGGTTCGATCCTAGACCCTGACGGATGCCTCACTGCTGTATACCTGTCGAGATGTGAACTACCTTGCCCGGTACGCAGAAGGTCGTGGGTACGATGCCTACTGCAGAGGTCGCAACCGGGTACCCGATACCCGTACCCTACCCGATACCCGGCTACCCGTACCCGGGTACAGGTACGGGTACCCGTTTGCGACCCTGGTGCGGCCGGGTACGGGTAGGCCGTGAGTCACTGGTGAGTCACCGTGTGTCACTCATTTCCCAACGTCTTGTCTCTTCTCACAATTCAAGTTCCTAGAATCAACCCACCCGCGCCTGCAACGTGGCTTCATCCCAGAGGTCGCAATCAGGTACCCGATACCGGTAGGGTACAGGTAGGGTACAGGTAGGGTACATTAAGGGTACGGGTAGGATACGGGTAGGGTACGGGTACGGCCGGGTAGGGTACGGGTACGGCCGGGTACGGGTACGGGTACAAGTAGGGTACAGGTAGGGTACGGGTACAGGTAGGGTACGGGTAGGGTACGGGTACAGGTAGGGTACGGGTAGGGTACGGGTACAGGTAGGGTACGGGTAGGGTACGGGTAGGGTACGGGTACAGGTAGGGTTCGGGTAGGGTACGGCCGGGTACGGGTAGGATACGGCTACCTGTACCCGGCCAGGTACGGGTACGGGTACCCGTTTGCGACCCTGGTGCGGCCGGGTACGGGTAGCCGGGTAAGGAATCAAAACCCGTTTGCGATCTCTGGCCTACTGTGGTGACGACGACGACGATGACGACGATGATGACGATGAAAGCTCAAGTGGGTCTTTGCCAGGCAACATTTGAAGTGAAAGTTTTAGTTTCGCTTTCGTTATACGTTGTCCATCCAATTGGGCCTTCGGAGGGCTCGTGAAGGACGCTGCTAACTGGGCAGTGCCAGGCTAGGTGCACCTTGAGGCGACTGATTAGCCGCCCTCCAGCAACAACGAGCGGAGCGCCGGGTGGAATAAAACGCAGCAAGTTGGCACAGTAGGGGGTACAGGTGGTGGTGCATCTACCGGTCATCTCAGTCGGGTGACCCATGGCACCTGCAGGGTCTGTCCCGTGACCTCCTCATGCACCTAGCCTGGCACAGCAGTCAACCCATGGCATCTGCTGTGTCTGTCCCGTGACCTCCTGCACCTAGCCTGGCACAGCAGTCAACCCATGGCACCTGCTGGGTCTGTCCCGTGACCTCCTCCTCATGCACCTAGCCTGGCACAGCAGTACAACCCATGGCACCTGCAGGGTCTGTCCCGTGACCTCCTCATGCACCTAGCCTGGCACAGCAGTACAACCCATGGCACCTGCAGGGTCTGTCCCGTGACCTCATGCACCTAGCCTGGCACAGCAGTCAACCCATGGCACCTGCTGGGTCTGTCACGTGACCTGCCAGAGAGCCTTCGACACATCACGTGGTCTCCAAGTGCACCTAGCCTGGCACGGGGCGCCGTGGTGACGTCACCGTCACTTAGTGGTATTGGTACGCTACTGTACACAACTGTATGTTACTGTACACGATTTGCACAACGACACTACTGTACACTACTGTACACACTGCACTACTCTACATTACTGTACACTGCTGCTCACTACTGTCCACTACTGTACACAACTGTACAATACTTTACACTACTGTACATCACCGTACCCTACTGTACATCACTGTACAATACTTTACACTACTGTACACTATGGCGCGTTACTGTACACTATCGTGCACTACTGTACACGACTAAGCACTACGTACACTACTGTACACTACTGTACACCACTTGCACTACCGCGCTCTACTGTACACGACTACATCACTGTACGCTACTGTACGCTACGCTACTCTACTGTACTGTGCACAACTGTACGCCACTGTACACTGGCTTGTGGGTTTACTGTGAGAATTCTAAGTTGTGTTTGTGCCATCAGACGGACCGACGCTGACAAACGTTCGGTCGACAACGTTGAGGCGACGTTGGGCAAAATCTCGGCTTTTATTTATTTCAAAGAAAATAAAAAAAATTGTTGAGAAAATGACTGCAGCAGAGTTGCCTCTTAATTACTGTCGGAATGGAGCGTCGCGTGTTAAGTGAATCACTCGTTGGGTGAATCGCTCGTTGGGTGAATCACTCGTTGGGTGAATTGCTCGTTAAGTGAATTACTCGTTGAGTGAATCGCTTGTTGAGTGAATTACTGGTTAAGTGAATCAGTCGTTGAGTGAATCACTCGTTGGGTGAATAGCTCGTTGAGTGAATTACTGGTTAAGTGAATCAGTCGTTGAGTGAATCGCTTGTTGAGTGAATTACTGGTTAAGTGAATCGCTCGTTAAGTGAATCACTCGTTGGGTGAATCGCTCGTTGGGTGAATCACTCGTTGGGTGAATTGCTCGTTAAGTGAATTACTCGTTGAGTGAATCGCTTGTTGAGTGAATTACTGGTTAAGTGAATCGCTCGTTAAGTGAATCACTCGTTGGGTGAATAGCTCGTTGAGTGAATTACTGGTTAAGTGAATCAGTCGTTGAGTGAATCGCTTGTTGAGTGAATTACTGGTTAAGTGAATCGCTCGTTAAGTGAATCACTCGTTGGGTGAATAGCTCGTTGAGTGAATTACTGGTTAAGTGAATCAGTCGTTGAGTGAATCGCTTGTTGAGTGAATCACTCGTTGAGTGAATTACTGGTTAAGTGAATTACTGGTTAAGTGAATCACTCGTTGGGTGAATCGCTCGTTGAGTGAATCACTCGTTGAGTGAATTACTGGTTAAGTGAATTACTCGTTGGGTGAATCGCTCGTTGAGTGAATTACTGGTTAAGTGAATTACTCGTTGGGTGAATAGCTAGTTGAGTGAATTACTGGTTAAGTGAATTACTCGTTGGGTGAATAGCTAGTTGAGTGAATTACTCGTTGAGTGAATTACTGGTTAAGTGAATTACGCGTTGGGTGAATCACTCGTTGAGTGAATTACTGGTTAAGTGAATTACGCGTTGGGTGAATCACTCGTTGAGTGAATTACTGGTTAAGTGAATTACGCGTTGGGTGAATCACTCGTTGAGTGAATTACTCGTTGAGTGAATTACTGGTTAAGTGAATCAGTCGTTGAGTGAATCGCTTGTTGAGTGAATTACTGGTTAAGTGAATCGCTCGTTAAGTGAATCACTCGTTGGGTGAATAGCTCGTTGAGTGAATTACTGGTTAAGTGAATCAGTCGTTGAGTGAATCGCTTGTTGAGTGAATTACTGGTTAAGTGAATCGCTCGTTAAGTGAATCACTCGTTGGGTGAATAGCTCGTTGAGTGAATTACTGGTTAAGTGAATCAGTCGTTGAGTGAATCGCTTGTTGAGTGAATTACTGGTTAAGTGAATCGCTCGTTAAGTGAATCACTCGTTGGGTGAATAGCTCGTTGAGTGAATTACTGGTTAAGTGAATCAGTCGTTGAGTGAATCGCTTGTTGAGTGAATCACTCGTTGAGTGAATTACTGGTTAAGTGAATTACTCGTTGGGTGAATCGCTCGTTGAGTGAATCACTCGTTGAGTGAATTACTGGTTAAGTGAATTACTCGCTGGGTGAATCGCTCGTTGAGTGAATCACTCGTTGAGTGAATTACTGGTTAAGTGAATTACTCGTTGGGTGAATCGCTCGTTGAGTGAATTACTGGTTAAGTGAATTACTCGTTGGGTGAATCGCTCGTTGAGTGAATTACTGGTTAAGTGAATTACTCGTTGGGTGAATCGCTCGTTGAGTGAATTACTGGTTAAGTGAATTACTCGTTGGGTGAATAGCTAGTTGAGTGAATTACTCGTTGAGTGAATTACTGGTTAAGTGAATTACGCGTTGGGTGAATCACTCGTTGAGTGAATTACTGGTTAAGTGAATTACGCGTTGGGTGAATCACTCGTTGAGTGAATTACTGGTTAAGTGAATTACGCGTTGGGTGAATCACTCGTTGAGTGAATTACTGGTTAAGTGAATTACGCGTTGGGTGAATCACTCGTTGAGTGAATTACTCGTTGAGTGAATTACTGGTTAAGTGAATCACTCGTTGGGTGAATCGCTCGTTGAGTGAATTACTCGTTGAGTGAATCGCTTGTTAAGTGAATTACTGGTTAAGTGAATCACTCGAGTGAATCATTCGTTAATCGATTCACATTAATCGATTCACGTTAATCGATTCACGCTTTAGTTGAGTTTCATGTTAATTGATTGTTAAGTGAATCGTGGGTTCATGTATTCACATGTTCATCGATTCGCCTGCTAATCGATTCGCCTGTTAAATCGCATCGCCAGTTAATCGATTCGCTTAAAGCATCGCCTGTTAATCGATTCGCCTGCTAATCGATTCACCTGCTAATCCCATCGCCAGTTAATCGATTTGCTTATAGCATCGCCTGTTAATCGATTCGCCTGCTAATCGATTCACCTGCTAATCCCATCGCCAGTTAATCGATTCGCTTAAAGCATCGCCTGTTAATCGATTCGCCTGCTAATCGATTCACCTGCTAATCCCATCGCCAGTTAATCGATTCGCTTATAGCATCGCCTGTTAATCGATTCGCCTGCTAATCGATTCACCTGTTAATCGCATCGCCTGTTAATCGATTCGCCTGCTAATCGATTCACCTGTTAATCGCATCGCCTGTTAATCGATTCGCCTGCTAATCGATCCCCATGTTAATTTTACCGATGGACTTTGCCCTCCTCTGATTGGAGGAGGGAGGGACCCAATCACCCCCCTCCCCCTTCTCTCTCTAGCTCCTCCCCTTCCCTCTAGCCCCTCCCCCTTCTCTCTCTAGCCCCTCCCCCTTCTCTCTCTAGCTCCTCCCCTTCCCTCTAGCCCCTCCCCCTTCTCTCTCTAGCCCCTCCCCCTTCTTTCTCTAGCTCCTCCCCCTTCTCTCTCTAGCTCCTCCCCCTTCTCTCTCTAGCTCCTCCCCTTCCCTCTAGCCCCTCCCCATTCTCTCTCTAGCTCCTCCCCCTTCTCTCTCTAGCTCCTCCCCCTTCTCTCTCTAGCCCCTCCCCCCTTCTCTCTAGCCCCTCCCCCTTCTCTCTCTAGCTCCTCCCCCTTCTCTCTCTAGCCCCTCCCCCTTCTCTCTCTAGCTCCTCCCCATTCTCTCTCTAGCCCCTCCCCCCTTCTCTCTTGCTCCTCCCCCTTCTCTCTCTAGCCCCTCCCCCTTCTTTCTCTAGCTCCTCCCCCTTCTCTCTCTAGCTCCTCCCCCTTCTCTCTCTAGCTCCTCCCCCTTCTCTCTCTAGCTCCTCCCCCTTCTCTCTCTAGCCCCCTCCCCCTTCTTTCTCTAGCTCCTCCCCCTTCTCTCTCTAGCTCCTCCCCCTTCTCTCTCTAGCCCCTCCCCCTTCTCTCTCTAGCTCCTCCCCCTTCTCTCTCTAGCTCCTCCCCTTCTATCTCTAGCCCCTCCCCCTTCTCTCTAGCTCCTCCCCCTTCTCTCTCTAGCTCCTCCCCCTGCTCTCTCTAGCTCCTCCCCCTTCTCTCTCTAGCCCCTCCCCTTTCTCTCTAGCTCCTCCCCATTCTCTCTAGCTCCTCCCCTTCTCTCTCTAGCTCCTCCCCTTCTCTCTAGCTCCTCCTCCTCTCTAGCCCCTCCCCCTTCTCTCTCTAGCTCCCCCCTTCTCTCTCTAGCCCCTCCTCCTTCTCTCTCTAGCTCCTCCCCCTTCTCTCTCTAGCCCCTCCCCTTCTCTCTCTAGTTCCTCCCCCTTCTCTCTCTAGCTCCTCCCCCTTCTCTCTCTAGCTCCTCCCCCTTCTCTCTCTAGCTCCTCCCCCTTCTCTCTCTAGCTCCTCCCCCTTCTCTCTCTAGCTCCTCCCCCTTCTCTCTCTAGCTCCTCCCCCTTCTCTCTAGCTCCTCCCCCTTCCCTCTCTAGCTCCTCCCCTTCTCTAGCCCCTCCCCTTCTCTAGCTCCTCCTCTCTCTAGCTCCTCCCCCTTCTCTCTATAGCTCCTCCCTCTTCTCTCTCTAGCTCCTCCCCTTCTCTAGCCCCTCCCCTTCTCTAGCTCCTCCTCTCTCTAGCTCCTCCCCCTTCTCTCTATAGCTCCTCCCCTTCTCTCTCTAGCTCCTCCTCCTCTCTCTAGCCCCTCCCCCTTCTCTCTCTAGCTCCCCCCTTCTCTCTCTAGCCCCTCCTCCTTCTCTCTCTAGCTCCTCCCCCTTCTCTCTCTAGCCCCTCCCCTTCTCTCTCTAGTTCCTCCCCCTTCTCTCTCTAGCTCCTCCCCCTTCTCTCTCTAGCTCCTCCCCCTTCTCTCTCTAGCTCCTCCCCCTTCTCTCTCTAGCTCCTCCCCCTTCTCTCTCTAGCTCCTCCCCCTTCTCTCTAGCTCCTCCCCCTTCTCTCTCTAGCTCCTCCCCTTCTCTAGCCCCTCCCCTTCTCTAGCTCCTCCTCTCTCTAGCTCCTCCCCCTTCTCTCTCTAGCTCCTCCCCCTTCTCTCTCTAGCTCCTCCCACTAGAATGTGGGAGGAGCCACCACCACCTCCACCAACCTCCCTCAGCTGTCAACTCATCCACCCGATCCACCACCACCACCACCTCCACCACCACAACAACAACAACCACAACAACAACAACCACAACAACAACCATCGCCATGACGTCTCTCGTGCACGCTCTGGACTGCGTCTTCACGCCCAGCCCCGGTGAGCTGAGACGGCGGGGGGAGGGGGCCCCCTCGGCTAGTTGTCCCTGCCCGCTTTGGCGAGGGTGCGCCGGTAGGGCTGACAAGGCCGCAAGGGGGTTGGTCAATATTAAGAATTATTAATTTGGTAAAAGAAGTGGCCCGCGCGGTTATAGACATCGATGCGATCGTCATCTTCGTCGTCGTCTTCTTCTTCTTCTTTGGCATCGCTCACAACAACATCAGCAGCATCAGCAGTAGAAGTAGCGATCACCACGTGTGTCAATCACTACCATCACCATCATCACCATCATCACCATCATCATCATCATTACCATCACCATCATCACCATCATCATCATCACTACCATCACCATCATCACCATCATCATCATCACTACCATCACCATCATCACCATCATCATCATCACTACCATCACCATCATCACCATCACCACCATCACCATCATCATCACTACCATCACCACCACGTGTGTCAATCACTACCATCACCATCATCACCATCATCATCACCACCATCACCACCATCATCATCATCACTACCATCACCACCATCATCATCATCACTACCATCACCACCATCATCATCATCACTACCATCACCACCATCATCATCATCACTACCATCACCACCATCATCATCACTACCATCACCACCACGTGTGTCAATCACTACCATCACTACCACCATCATCATCACCATCATCATCATCACTACCATCATCATCATCATCACTACCATCACCAACATCATCATCACTACCATCACCACCACGTGTGTCAATCACTACCATCACCACTACCATCACCACCATCATCATCACCACCATCATCATCACCACCACCATCACCACCACCATCATCATCATCACCACCATCATCACCATCACCACCATCATCATCACTACCATCACTACCATCATCACCATCATCACTACCATCATCATCACCACCATCACTACCATCACCACCATCACGACCATTACCACCATCACTACCATCACTACCATCACCACCATCACCAACATCACCATCATCACCACTACCATCACCACCATCACCATCACCACCATCACCACCATCACTACCATCACCACCATCACTACCACTACCATCACCACCACTACCATCACTACCATCACCATCACTACCATCACCATCATCATTACCATCATTACCACCATCACTACCATCACCACCATCACCACCACGTGTGTCAATCACCACCATCACTACCATCACCATCACTACCACCACCATCACCATCATCACCATCATCACCACGTGTCAATTATTACCATCACCACCACCATCACCATCAATCATTACCATCACCACCATCACTACCATCACCATCACTACCATCACCACCACGTGTGTCAATCACTACCATCACCACCATCACCATCACTACCATTACCACCATCACCACCATCACCACCATCACGACCATTACAACCATCACTACCATCACTACCATCACCACCATCACCATCACTACCATCACTACCATCACCACCATCATCATCATCACTACCATCACCACCATCATCATCATCACTACCATCACCACCATCATCATCATCACTACCATCACCACCATTATCATCACTACCATCACCACCACGTGTGTCAATCACTACCATCACTACCACCATCATCATCACCATCATCATCATCACTACCATCATCATCATCATCACTACCATCACCACCACGTGTGTCAATCACTACCATCACCACTACCATCACCACCACCATCACCACCACCATCATCATCATCACCACCATCATCACCATCACCACCATCACCATCACTACCATTACCACCATCACCACCATCACCACCATCACGACCATTACAACCATCACTACCATCACTACCATCACCACCATCACCATCACCACCACCACCATCACCACCACCACCATCACCACCACCACCACCATCACCACCACCACCATCACCACCATCACCACCACCACCACCATCACCACCATCACTACCATCACCATCATCACCATCACCACCACAACCGCCATGCGCCACTAAGCGGTGGCGACTTCACCACGACGCCTGTGCCAGGCTAGGTGCATGAGGAGGTCACGGGACAGACCCTGCAGGTGCCATGGGTTGTACTGCTGTGCCAGGCTAGGTGCATGAGGAGGAGGTCACGGGACAGACCCAGCAGGTGCCATGGGTTGTACTGCTGTGCCAGGCTAGGTGCACGAGGAGGAGGTCACGGGACAGACCCTGCAGGTGCCATGGGTTGACTGCTGTGCCAGGCTAGGTGCATGAGGAGGAGGTCACGGGACAGACCCAGCAGGTGCCATGGGTTGTACTGCTGTGCCAGGCTAGGTGCATGAGGAGGTCACGGGACAGACCCAGCAGGTGCCATGGGTTGACTGCTGTGCCAGGCTAGGTGCATGAGGAGGTCACGGGACAGACCCAGCAGGTGCCATGGGTTGACTGCTGTGCCAGGCTAGGTGCATGAGGAGGTCACGGGACAGACCCTGCAGGTGCCATGGGTTGACTGCTGTGCCAGGCTAGGTGCATGAGGAGGTCACGGGACAGACCCAGCAGGTGCCAAGGGTTGACTGCTGTGCCAGGCTAGGTGCATGAGGAGGTCACGGACAGACCCTGCAGGTGCCATGGGTTGACTGCTGTGCCAGGCTAGGTGCATGAGGAGGTCACGGGACAGACCCAGCAGGTGCCATGGGTTGACTGCTGTGCCAGGCTAGGTGCATGAGGAGGTCACGGACAGACCCAGCAGGTGCCATGGGTTGTACTGCAGTGCCAGGCTAGGTGCATGAGGAGGTCACGGGACAGACCCTGCAGGTGCCATGGGTTGTACTGCTGTGCCAGGCTAGGTGCATGAGGAGGTCACGGACAGACCCAGCAGGTGCCAAGGGTTGCCTGCTGTGCCAGGCTAGGTGCATGAGGAGGAGGTCACGGACAGACCCTGCAGGTGCCATGGGTTGACTGCTGTGCCAGGCTAGGTGCATGAGGAGGAGGTCACGGACAGACCCAGCAGGTGCCATGGGTTGCCTGCTGTGCCAGGCTAGGTGCATGAGGAGGTCACGGGACAGACCCTGCAGGTGCCATGGGTTGCCTGCTGTGCCAGGCTAGGTGCATGAGGAGGTCACGGACAGACCCAGCAGGTGCCATGGGTTGCCTGCTGTGCCAGGCTAGGTGCATGAGGAGGTCACGGGACAGACCCTGCAGGTGCCATGGGTTGCCTGCTGTGCCAGGCTAGGTGCATGAGGAGGTCACGGACAGACCCAGCAGGTGCCATGGGTTGACTGCAGTGCCAGGCTAGGTGCATGAGGAGGTCACGGACAGACCCAGCAGGTGCCAAGGGTTGCCTGCTGTGCCAGGCTAGGTGCATGAGGAGGAGGTCACGGACAGACCCTGCAGGTGCCATGGGTTGACTGCTGTGCCAGGCTAGGTGCATGAGGAGGAGGTCACGGACAGACCCAGCAGGTGCCATGGGTTGCCTGCTGTGCCAGGCTAGGTGCATGAGGAGGTCACGGACAGACCCAGCAGGTGCCAAGGGTTGCCTGCTGTGCCAGGCTAGGTGCATGAGGAGGTCACGGGACAGACCCAGCAGGTGCCATGGGTTGACTGCTGTGCCAGGCTAGGTGCATGAGGAGGTCACGGACAGACCCAGCAGGTGCCATGGGTTGTACTGCAGTGCCAGGCTAGGTGCATGAGGAGGTCACGGACAGACCCAGCAGGTGCCATGGGTTGTACTGCAGTGCCAGGCTAGGTGCATGAGGAGGTCACGGACAGACCCAGCAGGTGCCATGGGTTGTACTGCTGTGCCAGGCTAGGTGCATGAGGAGGTCACGGACAGACCCAGCAGGTGCCAAGGGTTGCCTGCTGTGCCAGGCTAGGTGCATGAGGAGGTCACGGGACAGACCCAGCAGGTGCCATGGGTTGACTGCTGTGCCAGGCTAGGTGCAGGAGGAGGAGGTCACGGGACAGACCCAGCAGGTGCCAAGGGTTGCCTGCTGTGCCAGGCTAGGTGCATGAGGAGGTCACGGACAGACCCAGCAGGTGCCATGGGTTGACTGCTGTGCCAGGCTAGGTGCATGAGGAGGAGGTCATGGGACAGACCCTGCAGGTGCCATGGGTCGCTTGACTGAGATGACCGGTAGAGGCACCACCACCTGTACCCCCTACTGTGCCAACTTGCTTCATTTTAGCCACCCGGCGCTCCGCTCGTTGTTGTGAGCGTCGCTCCTCTGCCTTCCGTTGTTGCTGGAGGGCGACTCACTCATCCACCCACTCACCAACCCACCCACTCACTCACTCATCCACCCACCCACTCACCCCCTCACTCACCCACCCATTCACCCACTCACCAACCCACCCACTCAATCAATCACCCACTCACTCACTCATCCACCCACCCAATCACCCCCTCACTCACCCACCCATTCACCCACTCACTCACCCACTCACTCACTCATCCACCCACCCACTCACCCCCTCACTCACCCACCCATTCACCCACTCACCAACCCACCCACTCAATCAATCACCCACTCACTCACTCATCCACCCACCCACTCACCCCCTCACTCACCCACCCATTCACCCACTCACTCACCCACTCACTCACTCACTCACCCACTCACTCACTCACTCATCCACCCACCCACCCACTCACTCACTCACTCACCCACCCATTCACCCACTCACTCACCCACTCACTCACTCATCCACTCACTCACTCATCCACCCACCCACTCACCCCCTCACTCACCCACCCATTCACCCACTCACCCACTCACCCACTCACTCACCCACTCACTCACCCACTCATTCACACACTCATTCACACACTCACTCACACATTCATTCACCCACTCACCCAACCACTCACTACCTGTCTGTGTGTATGTGTGTATGTGTGTCTGTGTGACTGTGTGTCTGTGTGTCTGTGTGTGTGTCAGTGTGTGTGTGTGTGTGTCTGTGTGTGTGTATGTTTGTATGTGTGTATGTGTGTCTGTGTGTGTGTCTGTGTGTGTGTGTCTGTGTGTGTGTCTGTGTGTGTCTGTGTGTGTGTCTGTCTGTGTGTGTGTGTGTCTGTGTGTGTGTGTGTCTGTGTGTGTGTATGTTTGTATGTGTGTATGTGTGTCTGTGTGTGTGTCTGTGTGTGTGTGTCTGTGTGTGTGTCTGTGTGTGTGTCTGTGTGTGTGTCTGTGTGTGTCTGTGTGTGTGTCTGTGTGTGTCTGTGTGTGTGTCTGTGTGTGTCTGTGTGTCTGTGTGTGACTGTGTGTCAGTGTGTGTGTGTGTGTCTGTGTGTGTGTGAATCTTGCGAGAGGCAGTGGTGTAATACTGCAGGAGGCCACTTTGCTCGCCGTCTGTGGACTGTGGCTGTGTGGGTCACTGCAGTGAGTGCCGCAGTGCGGAGATGATGTGTTCAGCGTGCGTGTGTGTGTGTGTCTGTGTGTGTGTGTGTGTCTGTGCGTGTGTGTGTGTGCGTGTGTGTGTCTGTGTGTGTGTGTCTGTGTCAATGTCTGTCTGTGTGTGTCTCTGTGTGTGTCTGTCTGTGTGTGTGTGTCTGTGCGTGTGTGTGTCTGTGTGTGTGTGTCTGTCTGTGTGTGTGTGAGTGTCTGTGTGTGTGTCTGTGTGTGTGTGTGTGTCTGTGTGTGTGTGTGTGTCAGTGTGTGTGTGTCTGTGTGCGTGTGTGTGTGTGTCTGTGTGTGTGTGTGTCTGTGCGTGTGTGTGTGTGTGTCTGTGTGTGTGTCTGTGCGTGTGTGTGTGTGTCTGTGTGTGTGTGTGTGTGTCTGTGTGTCTGTGTCAATGTCTCTGTGTGTGTGTGTGTCTGTGTGTGTCTGTGTGTGTGTGCGTGTGTGTGTGTGTGTGTCTGTGTGTGTGTGTGTCTGTGTGTCTGTGTCAATGTCTGTCTGTGTGTGTGTGTGTGTCTGTGTGTCTGTGCGTGTGTGTGTCTGTGTGTGTGTCTGTGTGTGTGTGTCTGTGTGTGTGTGTCAGCGTCGTGGTGACGTCACCGCCACTTAGTGGCGAATGGCGGTTGTTGTTGTGTCAGTGTGTTTGTGTGTGTGTGTCTGTGTGTGTCTGTGTGTGTGTGTCTGTGTGTGTCAGTGTGTGTCTGTGTGTGTGTCTGTGTGTGTGTCAGTGTCTGTGTGTGTGTGTGTGTCTGTGTGTTTGTGTGTCTGTGTGTGTGTGTGTCTGTGCGTGTGTGTGTCTGTGTGTGTGTGTGTGTCTGTGCGTGTGTGTGTCTGTGTGTGTGTGTGTCTGTGTGTCTGTGTGTCTGTGTCAATGTCTGTCTGTGTGTGTGTGTGTCTGTGTGTGTGTCTGTGCGTGTGTGTGTCTGTGTGTGTGTGTCTGTGTGTGTGTCTGTGTGTGTGTGTGTGTCTGTGTGTGTGTGTCAGTGTGTTTGTGTGTGTGTCTGTGTGTGTCTGTGTGTGTGTGTGTCTGTGTGTGTCAGTGTGTGTGTGTGTCTGTGTGTGTGTCTGTGTGTGTGTCAGTGTCTGTGTGTGTGTCTGTGTGTGTGTCTGTGTGTGTCTGTGTGTGTGTCTGTGTGTGTGTGTCTGTGTGTGTGTATGTGTGTATGTGTGTCTGTGTGACTGTGTGTCTGTGTGTGTGTCTGTGTGTGTGTGTCTGTGTGTGTCTGTGTGTGTGTGTGTCTGTGCGTGTGTGTGGCTGTGTGTGTGTGTCTGTGTGTGTGTGTCAGTGTGTTTGTGTGTCTGTGTGTGTCTGTGTGTGTGTGTGTCTGTGTGTGTCAGTGTGTGTGTGTGTGTCTGTGTGTGTGTCTGTGTGTGTGTGACTGTGTGTGTCTGTGTGTGTGTGACTGTGTGTGTGTCTCTGTGTGTGTGACTGTGTGTGTGTGTCTCTGTGTGTCTGTGTGTTGTGTGTGTTTCTGTGCGTGTGTGTCTGTGCGTGTGTGTGTGTGTGTCTGTGTGATGTTGTTGTTGATGATGTTGTTGATGTTGTTGATGTTGATGTTCATGTTGTTGTTGATGATGTTGATGATGTTGATGTTGATGTTGTTTATGTTGATGATGTTGTTAATATTGTTGATGTTGTTGTTGATGTTGTTGATGATGTAGTTGTTGTTGTTGTTGTTGATGTTGTTGTTGATGTTGTTGTTGTTGATGTTGTTGATGTTGTTGTTGATGTTGTTGTTGATGTTGATGTTGATGTTGTTGTTGATGTAGTTGTTGTTGTTGTTGTTGTTGTTGTTGTTGTTGTTGTTGATGTTGTTGTTGTTGTTGATGTAGTTGTTGATGTAGTTGTTGTTGTTGTTGTTGATGTTGATGATGTTGTTGATGTAGTTGTTGTTGTTGTTGTTGTTGATGTTGTTGTTGTTGTTGTTGTTCTAGGCGCCTGTGAGGACGTGCTGGCGTGCGTGCAGGCTGTTCTAGGCGAGGCAGGCTTCAGGGGCTCTGCCCAGGCCCTGGGGACTGGGCCCGGAGCCTCCGCCACGCTCAGCGGAGACAGAGACACGTGACGTCAACAACCACCACCACCACAACAACTACCACCACAACCACCACCACAACAACTACTACCACAACCACTACAACAACAACTACACAACAACCACAACACCAACAACTACCACCACTACCACAACTACCTCCGCCACTCTCAGCGGAGACAGAGACACGTGACGTCATACAACAACCACCACAACCACCACAACAACCACAACAACCACCACCACAACTACCACCACCACAACAACAACTACCACAACAACCACCACCACAACTACCACCACCACAACAACAACTACCACAACCACCACAACAACTACCACCACTACCACCACTACCTCAGCCACTCTCAGCGGAGACAGAGACACGTGACGTCAACAACAACCACAACAACCACCACAACAACCACAACAACCACCACCACAACTACCACCACCACAACAACAACTACCACAACAACCACCACCACAACTACCACCACCACAACAACAACTACCACAACCACCACAACAACTACCACCACTACCACCACTACCTCAGCCACTCTCAGCGGAGACAGAGACACGTGACGTCAACAACAACCACCACAACCACCACCACCACAACAACCACAACAACTACTACCACCACAACAACCACTACCACCACAACAACTACTACCACCACAACAACAACAACAACCACAACAACTACCACCACCACCACCACTACCACCACAACAACTACCACCACCACCACCACTACCACCACTACAACCACCACAACTACCACTACAACCACTACCACCACACCCACAACCACAACAACAACCACCACCACCACAACCACCACCACCACAACCATAACCACCACCACCACAACTACTACCACCACAACCATAACCACCACCACCACCACAACCACCACCACCACGACCACCACAACGACTGTGTGTGTGTAACTGTGTGTGTGTCTGTGTGTAACTGTGTGTGTGTAGGTGTGCGTGTGTGTGTAACTGTGTGTGTGTCTGTGTGTAACTGTGTGTGTGTAGGTGTGCGTGTGTGTGTGTGTAACTGTGTCTGTGTGTGTGTGTAACTGTGTGTGTGTAGGTGCGTGTGTGCAACTGTGTCTGTATAACTGTGTGTGTGTGACTGTGTGTGTGTGACTGTGTGTGTGTAACTGTGTGTGTGTGTAGGTGTGTGTGTAACTGTGTGTGTGACTGTGTGTGTGTAACTGTGTGTGTGACTGTGTGTGTGTAACTGTGTGTGTGACTGTGTGTGTGTAACTGTGTGTGTGACTGTGTGTGTGTAACTGTGTGTGTGACTGTGTGTGTGTAACTGTGTGTGTGTGTAGGTGTGCGTGTGTGTGTGACTGTGTGTGTGTAACTGTGTGTGTGACTGTGTGTGTGTGTAGGTGTGCGTGTGTGTAACTGTGCGTGTGTAACTGTGTGTAACTGTGTGTGTGTGACTGTGTGTGTGTGTAGGTGTGCGTGTGTGTAACTGTGCGTGTGTAACTGTGTGTAACTGTGTGTGTGTGTCTGTGTGTGTGTGTAGGTGTGCGTGTGTGTGTAACTGTGTCTGTGTGTGTGTGTAACTGTGTGTGTGTAGGTGTGTGTGTGCAACTGTGTCTGTATAACTGTGTGTGTGTAACTGTGCGTGTGTAACTGTGTGTGTGACTGTGTGTGTGTAACTGTGTGTGTGTAACTGTGTGTGTGTAACTGTGCGTGTGTAACTGTGTGTGTAACTGTGTGTGTAACTGTGTGTGTGTAACTGTGTGTGTGTGTAGGTGTGCGTGTGTGTAACTGTGTGTGTGACTGTGTGTGTGTGTAACTATGTGTGTGACTGTGTGTGTGTGTAACTGTGTGTGTGTGTAGGTGTGCGTGTGTGTGTGACTGTGTGTGTGTAACTGTGTGTGTAACTGTGTGTGTGTGTAACTATGTGTGTAACTGTGTGTGTGTGTGTAACTGTGTGTGTGTGTGACTGTGTGTGTGTGACTGTGTGTGTGTGACTGTGTGTGTGTGACTGTGTGTGTGTGACTGTGTGTGTGTGACTGTGTGTGTGTGACTGTGTGTGTGTGACTGTGTGTGTGTGTAACTGTGTGTGTGACTGTGTGTGTGTGACTGTGTGTGTGTAACTGTGTGTGTGACTGTGTGTGTGTGACTGTGTGTGTGTAACTGTGTGTGTGTGTAGGTGTGCGTGTGTGTAACTGTGTGTGTGACTGTGTGTGTGTGTAACTATGTGTGTGTGTGACTGTATGTGTGTAACTATGTGTGTAACTGTGTGTGTGTGTAGGTGTGCGTGTGTGTAACTGTGTGTGTGACTGTGTGTGTGTAACTGTGTGTGTAACTGTGTGTGTGTGTAACTGTGTGTGTGTGTGACTGTGTGTGTGTGTAACTGTGTGTGTAACTGTGTGTGTGTAACTATGTGTGTAACTGTGTGTGTGTGTAGGTGTGCGTGTGTGTAACTGTGTGTGTGACTGTGTGTGTGTAACTGTGTGTGTAACTGTGTGTGTGTGTAACTGTGTGTGTGTGTGACTGTGTGTGTGTGTGACTGTGTGTGTGTAACTGTGTGTGTAACTGTGTGTGTGTGTGACTGTGTGTGTGTGTGACTGTGTGTGTGTAACTGTGTGTGTGTGACTGTGTGTGTGTGTGACTGTGTGTGTGTAACTGTGTGTGTAACTGTGTGTGTGTGTGACTGTGTGTGTGTGACTGTGTGTGTGTAACTGTGTGTGTGACTGTGTGTGTGTAACTATGTGTGTAACTGTGTGTGTGTGTGACTGTGTGTGTGTGTGACTGTGTGTGTGTAACTGTGTGTGTGTGACTGTGTGTGTGTGTGACTGTGTGTGTGTAACTGTGTGTGTAACTGTGTGTGTGTGTGACTGTGTGTGTGTGACTGTGTGTGTGTAACTGTGTGTGTGACTGTGTGTGTGTGTAACTGTGTGTGTGTGTGACTGTGTGTGTGTGACTGTGTGTGTGTAACTGTGTGTGTGACTGTGTGTGTGTGTAACTGTGTGTGTGTGTAACTGTGTGTGTGTGTAACTGTGTGTGTGTGTAGGTGTGCGTGTGTGTGACTGTGTATGTGTGTGTGTGTAGGTGTGCGTGTGTGTGTGTGTAGGTGTGTGTGTAACTGTGTGTGTGTGTGTAACTGTGTGTGTGTGTAGGTGTGCGTGTGTGTGTAACTGTGTGTGACTGTGTGTGTAGGTGTGCGTGTGTGTGTGTGTGTGTGTAACTGTGTGTGTGTGTGTAGGTGTGCATGTGTGTGTCACTGTGTGTGTGTGTGACTGTGTGACTGTGTGTGTAGGTGTGCGTGTGTGTGTAACTGTGTGTGTGTAACTGTGTGTGACTGTGTGTGTGTGTGTAGGTGTGCGTGTGTGTGTGTAACTGTGTGTGTGACTGTGTGTGTGTGTGTGTAGGTGTGCGTGTGACTGTGTGTGTGTGTCTGTGTGTGTGTGTGTAACTGTGTGTGACTGTGTGTGTGTGTGTAGGTGTGCATGTCTGTGTGTGTATAACTATGTGTGTGTAACTGTGTGTGTGTGTGTAACTGTGTGTGTGTGTGTAGGTGTGCGTGTGTGTGTGTGTAACTGTGTGTGTGTGTGTGTAACTGTGTGTGTGTGTGTAACTGTGTGTGTGTAACTGTGTGTGTGTAACTGTGTGTGTGTCTGTGTGTGTGTAGGTGTGCGTGTGTGTGTGACTGTGTGTAGGTGTGTGTGTGTGTGTGTAACTGTGTGTGTGTGACTGTGTGTGTGTGTGTGTAGGTGTGTGTGTGACTGTGTGTGTGTAGGTGTGCGTGTGTGTGTGTGTAACTGTGTGTGTGTGTGTGTAACTGTGTGTGTGTGTGTAACTGTGTGTGACTGTGTGTGTGTGTAAGTGTGCGTGTGTGTGTGTGTAACTGTGTGTAACTGTGTGTGACTGTGTGTGTGTAGGTGTGTGTGTAACTGTGTGTGACTGTGTGTGTGTGTGTGTAGGTGTGCGTGTGTGTGTGTGCGTGAATCTGGGCTGCTCACAATTGACCTTCATCGCGACGAAGCCATCTCCCCTCCTCCCGATGAGGTGAGCACTCACCAATCACTCACCAACTCACTCACCAACTCACTCACCAACTCACCAACTCACCAACTCACTCACCTACTCACCTACACACTCACCTACTCACTCATTCACCAACTCACTCACCAACTCACTCACCAACTCACTCACCAACTCACTCACCAACTCACTCACCAACTCACTCACCAACTCACTCACCAACTCACTCACACACTCACCTACACACTCACCTACTCACTCACCTACTCACCAACTCACTCACCAACTCACTCACCTACTCACCAACTCACTCACCAATCACTCACCAACTCACTCACCTACTCACCAACTCACTCACCAACTCACTCACCTACTCACCAACTCACTCACCAATCACTCACCAACTCACTCACCTACTCACCAACTCACTCACCTACTCACTCACCAACTCACTCACCAACTCACTCACCAACTCACTCACCAACTCACTCACCAACTCACTCACCAACTCACTCACCAATTCACTCACACACTCACCTACACACTCACCTACTCACTCACCAACTCACTCATTCACCAACTCACTCACCAACTCACTCACCAACTCACCAACTCACTCACCTACTCACTCACCAACTCACTCACCTACACACTCACCTACTCACTCACCAACTCACTCACCAACTCACTCACCTACTCACTCACTTACTCACTCACCTACTCACTCACCTACTCACCTACACACTCACCTACACACTCACCTACTCACTCACCTACACACTCACCAACTCACTCACCAACTCACTCACCTACTCACTCACCTACTCACCTACACACTCACCTACACACTCACCTACTCACTCACCTACACACTCACCAACTCACTCACCAACTCACTCACCAACTCACTCACCTACTCACCAACTCACTCACCAACTCACTCATTCACCAACTCACTCACCAACTCACTCACCAACTCACCAACTCACTCACCTACTCACTCACCAACTCACTCACCTACACACTCACCTACTCACTCACCAACTCACTCACCAACTCACTCACCTACACACTCACCTACTCACTCACCAACTCACTCACCAACTCACTCACCTACTCACTCACCTACTCACTCACCAACTCACTCACCTACACACTCACCAACTCACTCACCTACTCACCTACACACTCACCTACTCACCAACTCACTCACCAACTCACTCACCTACTCACCAACTCACTCACCAATCACTCACCAACTCACTCACCTACTCACCAACTCACTCACCTACTCACTCACCAACTCACTCACCAACTCACTCACCAACTCACTCACCAACTCACTCACCAACTCACTCACCAACTCACTCACCAATTCACTCACACACTCACCTACACACTCACCTACTCACTCACCAACTCACTCACCAACTCACTCACCAACTCACTCACCAACTCACTCACCAACTCACTCACCAATTCACTCACACACTCACCTACTCACTCACCAACTCACTCACCAACTCACTCACCAACTCACTCACCAACTCACTCACCAACTCACTCACCTACTCACCAACTCACTCACCAACTCACTCATTCACCAACTCACTCACCAACTCACTCACCAACTCACCAACTCACTCACCTACTCACTCACCAACTCACTCACCTACACACTCACCTACTCACTCACCAACTCACTCACCAACTCACTCACCTACTCACTCACTTACTCACTCACCTACTCACTCACCTACTCACCTACACACTCACCTACACACTCACCTACTCACTCACCTACACACTCACCTACACACTCACCAACTCACTCACCAACTCACTCACCTACACACTCACCTACTCACTCATTCACCTACTCACTCATCTACTCACTCACTCACCAACTCACTCACCAACTCACTCACCTACTCACTCACCTACACACTCACCTACTCACTCACCTACTCACTCACCTACTCGCTCACTCACCTACTCGCTCACTCACCTACTCACTCACCTACACACTCACCTACTCACTCACCTACTCGCTCACTCACCTACTCGCTCACTCACCTACTCACTCACCTACTCACTCATTCACCTACACACTCACTCACCTACTCACCTACACACCTACTCACTCACCTACACACTCACCTATACACTCACCTACACACTCACTCACCTACACACTCACCTACTCACTCACTCACCTACACACTCACCTACACACTCACCTACACACTCACCTACTCACCTACTCACCTACTCACTCACCAACTCACCAACTCACTCACTCACCTACTCACTCACCTACTCACTCACCTACTCACTCATCTACTCACTCACTCACCAACTCACTCACCAACTCACTCACCTACTCACTCACCTACTCACTCACCAACTCACTCACCTACTCGCTCACTCACCTACACACTCACTCACCTACTCACCTACACACCTACTCACTCACCTACACACTCACCTACACACTCACCTACACACTCACTCACCTACTCACTCACCTACACACTCACCTACTCACTCACCAACTCACTCACCTACACACTCACCTACTCACTCACCAACTCACTCACCAACTCACTCACCAACTCACTCACCAACTCACTCACCTACTCACTCACTTACTCACTCACCTACTCACTCACCTACTCACCTACACACTCACCTACACACTCACCTACTCACTCACCTACACACTCACCAACTCACTCACCAACTCACTCACCTACTCACTCACCTACTCACCTACACACTCACCTACACACTCACCTACTCACTCACCTACACACTCACCAACTCACTCACCAACTCACTCACCAACTCACTCACCTACTCACCAACTCACTCACCAACTCACTCATTCACCAACTCACTCACCAACTCACTCACCAACTCACCAACTCACTCACCTACTCACTCACCAACTCACTCACCTACACACTCACCTACTCACTCACCAACTCACTCACCAACTCACTCACCTACACACTCACCTACTCACTCACCAACTCACTCACCAACTCACTCACCTACTCACTCACTTACTCACTCACCTACTCACTCACCTACTCACTCACCAACTCACTCACCTACACACTCACCAACTCACTCACCTACTCACCTACACACTCACCTACTCACCAACTCACTCACCAACTCACTCACCTACTCACCAACTCACTCACCAATCACTCACCAACTCACTCACCTACTCACCAACTCACTCACCTACTCACTCACCAACTCACTCACCAACTCACTCACCAACTCACTCACCAACTCACTCACCAACTCACTCACCAACTCACTCACCAATTCACTCACACACTCACCTACACACTCACCTACTCACTCACCAACTCACTCACCAACTCACTCACCAACTCACTCACCAACTCACTCACCAACTCACTCACCAACTCACTCACCAATTCACTCACACACTCACCTACACACTCACCTACTCACTCACCAACTCACTCACCAACTCACTCACCAACTCACTCACCAACTCACTCACCAACTCACTCACCTACTCACCAACTCACTCACCAACTCACTCATTCACCAACTCACTCACCAACTCACTCACCAACTCACCAACTCACTCACCTACTCACTCACCAACTCACTCACCTACACACTCACCTACTCACTCACCAACTCACTCACCAACTCACTCACCTACTCACTCACTTACTCACTCACCTACTCACTCACCTACTCACCTACACACTCACCTACACACTCACCTACTCACTCACCTACACACTCACCTACACACTCACCAACTCACTCACCAACTCACTCACCTACACACTCACCTCACTCATTCACCTACTCACTCATCTACTCACTCACTCACCAACTCACTCACCAACTCACTCACCTACTCACTCACCTACACACTCACCTACTCACTCACCTACTCACTCACCTACTCGCTCACTCACCTACTCGCTCACTCACCTACTCACTCACCTACACACTCACCTACTCACTCACCTACTCGCTCACTCACCTACTCGCTCACTCACCTACTCACTCACCTACTCACTCATTCACCTACACACTCACTCACCTACTCACCTACACACCTACTCACTCACCTACACACTCACCTACACACTCACTCACCTACACACTCACCTACTCACTCACTCACCTACACACTCACCTACACACTCACCTACACACTCACCTACTCACCTACTCACCTACTCACTCACCAACTCACCAACTCACTCACTCACTCACCTACTCACTCACCTACTCACTCACCTACTCACTCATCTACTCACTCACTCACCAACTCACTCACCAACTCACTCACCTACTCACTCACCTACTCACTCACCAACTCACTCACCTACTCGCTCACTCACCTACACACTCACTCACCTACTCACCTACACACCTACTCACTCACCTACACACTCACCTACACACTCACCTACACACTCACTCACCTACTCACTCACCTACACACTCACCTACTCACTCACCAACTCACTCACCTACACACTCACCTACTCACTCACCAACTCACTCACCAACTCACTCACCTACTCACTCACTTACTCACTCACCTACTCACTCACCTACTCACCTACACACTCACCTACACACTCACCTACTCACTCACCTGCACACTCACCTACACACTCACCAACTCACTCACCAACTCACTCACCTACACACTCACCTACTCACTCATTCACCTACTCACTCATCTACTCACTCACTCACCAACTCACTCACCAACTCACTCACCTACTCACTCACCTACACACTCACCTACTCACTCACCTACTCACTCACCTACTCACTCACCTACTCGCTCACTCACCTACTTGCTCACTCACCTACTCACTCACCTACACACTCACCTACTCACTCACCTACTCACTCACCTACTCACTCACCTACTCACTCACCTACTCGCTCACTCACCTACTCACTCACCTACTCACTCACCTACTCACTCACCTACACACTCACCTACTCACTCACCTACTCACTCACCTACTCGCTCACTCACCTACACACTCACCAACTCACTCACCTACTCACTCACCTACACACTCACCTACTCACTCACCTACTCACTCACCTAC
The DNA here is from genome assembly GCF_964198595.1 of Lampetra fluviatilis. Lineage (NCBI taxonomy): Eukaryota > Metazoa > Chordata > Hyperoartia > Petromyzontiformes > Petromyzontidae > Lampetra > Lampetra fluviatilis. Next base: position 52,750 of record NW_027620441.1, on the reverse strand, counting down.
TCACTCACCTACTCGCTCACTCACCTACTCGCTCACTCACCTACTCACTCACCTACACACTCACCTACTCACTCACCTACTCGCTCACTCACCTACTCGCTCACTCACCTACTCACTCACCTACTCACTCATTCACCTACACACTCACTCACCTACTCACCTACACACCTACTCACTCACCTACACACTCACCTATACACTCACCTACACACTCACTCACCTACACACTCACCTACACACTCACCTACTCACTCACTCACCTACTCACTCACTCACTCACCTACACACTCACCTACTCACCTACTCACCTACTCACCAACTCACCAACTCACTCACTCACCTACTCACTCACCTACTCACTCACCTACTCACTCATCTACTCACTCACTCACTCACCAACTCACTCACCAACTCACTCACCTACTCACTCACCTACTCACTCACCAACTCACTCACCTACTCGCTCACTCACCTACACACTCACTCACCTACTCACCTACACACCTACTCACTCACCTACACACTCACCTATACACTCACCTACACACTCACTCACCTACACACTCACCTACACACTCACCTACTCACTCACTCACCTACTCACTCACTCACTCACCTACACACTCACCTACTCACTCACTCACTCACCTACACACTCACCTACACACTCACCTACTCACTCACCTACTCACTCACTCACTCACCTACACACTCACCTACTCACTCACTCACTCACCTACACACTCACCTACTCACTCACTCACTCACCTACACACTCACCTACACACTCACCTACTCACTCACCTACTCACTCACTCAATCACCTACACACTCACCTACTCACTCACCAACTCACTCAATCACCTACACACTCACCTACTCACCTACTCACTCACCAACTCACCAACTCACTCACTCACCTACTCACTCACCTACACACTCACCTACTCACTCACCTACACACTCACTCACTCACCTACTCACTCACCAACTCACCAACTCACTCACTCACCTACTCACTCACCTACACACTCACCAACTCACTCACCTACTCACTCACTCACTCACCTACTCACTCACCAACTCACCAACTCACTCACCTACTCACTCACCTACTCACTCACCTACTCACCTACTCACTCACCAACTCACCAACTCACTCACTCACCTACTCACTCACCTACACACTCACCTACTCACTCACCTACACACTCACTCACCTACTCACTCACCAACTCACCAACTCACTCACTCACCTACTCACTCACCTACACACTCACCAACTCACTCACCTACTCACTCACTCACTCACCTACTCACTCACCAACTCACCAACTCACTCACCAACTCACTCACCTACTCACTCACCTACACACTCACCTACCCACCTACTCACTCACCAACTCACCAACTCACTCACTCACCTACTCACTCACCTACACACTCACCAACTCACTCACCTACTCACTCACTCACTCACCTACTCACTCACCTACTCACTCATTCACCTACACACTCACCAACTCACACACTCACCTACTCACACACTCACCTACTCACTCACTCACCAACTCACTCACCTACTCACTCACCTACTCACCTACACACTCACCTACACACTCACCTACTCACTCACCTACTCACTCACCAACTCACTCACCTACTCACTCACTCACCAACTCACTCACCTAGTCACTCACCTACTCACCTACACACTCACCTACTCACTCACCTACTCACTCACCAACTCACTCACCTACTCACTCACCTACTCACCATCTCACTCACCTACTCACTCACTCACCTACTCACACACTCACCTATACACTCACCTACTCACTCACCTACTCACTCACCAACTCACTCACCTACTCACTCACCTACTCACCATCTCACTCACCTACTCACTCACTCACCTACTCACACACTCACCTATACACTCACCAACTCACTCACCTACTCACTCACCTACTCACCATCTCACTCACCTACTCACTCACTCACCTACTCACTCACTCAATCACCTACACACTCACCTACTCACCTACTCACTCACCAACTCACCAACTCACTCACTCACCTACTCACTCACCTACACACTCACCTACTCACTCACCTACACACTCACTCACTCACCTACTCACTCACCAACTCACCAACTCACTCACTCACCTACTCACTCACCTACACACTCACCTACTCACTCATTCACCTACTCACTCATCTACTCACTCACTCACCAACTCACTCACCAACTCACTCACCTACTCACTCACCTACACACTCACCTACTCACTCTCCTACTCACTCACCTACTCGCTCACTCACCTACTCGCTCACTCACCTTCTCACTCACCTACTCGCTCACTCACCTACTCACTCACCTACTCACTCACCTACACACTCACTCACCTACTCACCTACACACCTACTCACTCACCTACACACTCACCTATACACTCACCTACACACTCACCTACTCACCTACTCACTCACCAACTCACCAACTCACTCACTCACCTACACACTCACCTACACACTCACCTACTCACTCACCTACTCACTCACTCAATCACCTACTCACTCACCTACACACTCACCTACTCACTCACCTACTCACTCACTCACTCACCTACTCACTCACCAACTCACCAACTCACTCACTCACCTACTCACTCACCTACACACTCACCAACTCACTCACCTACTCACTCACTCACTCACCTACTCACTCACCAACTCACCAACTCACTCACCTACTCACTCACCTACTCACTCACCTACTCACTCATTCACCTACACACTCACCTACACACTCACCTACTCACTCACACACTCACCTACTCACTCACCAACTCACCAACTCACTCACCTACTCACTCACCTACTCACTCACCTACTCACTCATTCACCTACACACTCACCTACACACTCACCTACTCACTCACACACTCACCTACTCACTCACCTACTCACACACTCACCTACTCACACACTCACCTACTCACTCACTCACCAACTCACTCACCAACTCACTCACCTACTCACCAACTCACTCACCAACTCACTCACCTACTCACCAACTCACTCACCAATCACTCACCAACTCACTCACCAACTCACTCACCAACTCACTCACCAACTCACTCACCTACTCACCAACTCACTCACCAACTCACTCATTTACCAACTCACTCACCAACTCACTCACCAACTCACCAACTCACTCACCTACTCACTCACCAACTCACTCACCTACACACTCACCTACTCACTCACCAACTCACTCACCAACTCACTCACCTACTCACTCACTTACTCACTCACCTACTCACTCACCTACTCACCTACACACTCACCTACACACTCACCTACTCACTCACCTACACACTCACCTACACACTCACCTACTCACTCACCTACTCACCTACACACTCACCAACTCACTCACCAACTCACTCACCTACACACTCACCTACACACTCACCTACTCACTCATTCACCTACTCACTCATCTACTCACTCACTCACCAACTCACTCACCAACTCACTCACCTACTCACTCACCTACACACTCACCTACTCACTCACCTACTCGCTCACTCACCTACACACTCACTCACCTACTCACCTACACACTCACTCACCTACACACTCACCTACTCACTCACTCACTCACCTACACACTCACCTACTCACCTACTCACTCACCAACTCACCAACTCACTCACTCACCTACTCACTCACCTACACACTCACCTACTCACTCACCTACACACTCACTCACTCACCTACTCACTCACCAACTCACCAACTCACTCACTCACCTACTCACTCACCTACACACTCACCAACTCACTCACCTACTCACCAACTCACTCACCAATCACTCACCAACTCACTCACCAACTCACTCACCAACTCACTCACCAACTCACTCACCAACTCACTCATTCACCAACTCACTCACCAACTCACTCACCAACTCACCAACTCACTCACCAACTCACTCATTCACCAACTCACTCACCAACTCACTCATTCACCAACTCACTCACCAACTCACTCACCAACTCACTCATTCACCAACTCACTCACCAACTCACTCACCAACTCACCTACTCACTCACCAACTCACTCACCTACTCACTCACCTACTCACTCACTTACTCACTCACCTACTCACTCACCTACTCACCTACACACTCACCTACACACTCACCTACTCACTCACCTACACACTCACCTACACACTCACCTACTCACTCATTCACCTACTCACTCATCTACTCACTCACTCACCAACTCACTCACCTACTCACTCACCTACTCACTCACTTACTCACTCACCTACTCACTCACCTACTCACCTACACACTCACCTACACACTCACCTATACAATCACCTACACACTCACCTACTCACTCACCTACACACTCACCTACACACTCACCTACTCACTCACCTACACACTCACCTACACACTCACCTACTCACTCACCTACACACTCACCTACACACTCACCAACTCACTCACCAACTCACTCACCTACACACTCACCTACACACTCACCTACTCACTCACCAACTCACTCACCAACTCACTCACCAACTCACTCACCAACTCACTCATTCACCAACTCACTCACCAACTCACTCACCAACTCACCAACTCACTCACCAACTCACTCATTCACCAACTCACTCACCAACTCACTCATTCACCAACTCACTCACCAACTCACTCACCAACTCACTCATTCACCAACTCACTCACCAACTCACTCACCAACTCACCTACTCACTCACCAACTCACTCACCTACTCACTCACCTACTCACTCACTTACTCACTCACCTACTCACTCACCTACTCACCTACACACTCACCTACACACTCACCTACTCACTCACCTACACACTCACCTACACACTCACCTACTCACTCATTCACCTACTCACTCATCTACTCACTCACTCACCAACTCACTCACCTACTCACTCACCTACTCACTCACTTACTCACTCACCTACTCACTCACCTACTCACCTACACACTCACCTACACACTCACCTATACAATCACCTACACACTCACCTACTCACTCACCTACACACTCACCTACACACTCACCTACTCACTCACCTACACACTCACCTACACACTCACCTACTCACTCACCTACACACTCACCTACACACTCACCAACTCACTCACCAACTCACTCACCTACTCGCTCACTCACCTACTCACTCACCTACTCACTCACCTACACACTCACTCACCTACTCACCTACACACCTACTCACTCACCTACACACTCACCTATACACTCACCTACACACTCACCTACTCACCTACTCACTCACCAACTCACCAACTCACTCACTCACCTACACACTCACCTACACACTCACCTACTCACTCACCTACTCACTCACTCAATCACCTACTCACTCACCTACACACTCACCTACTCACTCACCTACTCACTCACTCACTCACCTACTCACTCACCAACTCACCAACTCACTCACTCACCTACTCACTCACCTACACACTCACCAACTCACTCACCTACTCACTCACTCACCTACTCACTCACCAACTCACCAACTCACTCACCTACTCACTCACCTACTCACTCACCTACTCACTCATTCACCTACACACTCACCTACACACTCACCTACTCACTCACACACTCACCTACTCACTCACCAACTCACCAACTCACTCACCTACTCACTCACCTACTCACTCACCTACTCACTCATTCACCTACACACTCACCTACACACTCACCTACTCACTCACACACTCACCTACTCACTCACCTACTCACACACTCACCTACTCACACACTCACCTACTCACTCACTCACCAACTCACTCACCAACTCACTCACCTACTCACCAACTCACTCACCAACTCACTCACCTACTCACCAACTCACTCACCAATCACTCACCAACTCACTCACCAACTCACTCACCAACTCACTCACCAACTCACTCACCTACTCACCAACTCACTCACCAACTCACTCATTTACCAACTCACTCACCAACTCACTCACCAACTCACCAACTCACTCACCTACTCACTCACCAACTCACTCACCTACACACTCACCTACTCACTCACCAACTCACTCACCAACTCACTCACCTACTCACTCACTTACTCACTCACCTACTCACTCACCTACTCACCTACACACTCACCTACACACTCACCTACTCACTCACCTACACACTCACCTACACACTCACCTACTCACTCACCTACTCACCTACACACTCACCAACTCACTCACCAACTCACTCACCTACACACTCACCTACACACTCACCTACTCACTCATTCACCTACTCACTCATCTACTCACTCACTCACCAACTCACTCACCAACTCACTCACCTACTCACTCACCTACACACTCACCTACTCACTCACCTACTCGCTCACTCACCTACACACTCACTCACCTACTCACCTACACACTCACTCACCTACACACTCACCTACTCACTCACTCACTCACCTACACACTCACCTACTCACCTACTCACTCACCAACTCACCAACTCACTCACTCACCTACTCACTCACCTACACACTCACCTACTCACTCACCTACACACTCACTCACTCACCTACTCACTCACCAACTCACCAACTCACTCACTCACCTACTCACTCACCTACACACTCACCAACTCACTCACCTACTCACCAACTCACTCACCAATCACTCACCAACTCACTCACCAACTCACTCACCAACTCACTCACCAACTCACTCACCAACTCACTCATTCACCAACTCACTCACCAACTCACTCACCAACTCACCAACTCACTCACCAACTCACTCATTCACCAACTCACTCACCAACTCACTCATTCACCAACTCACTCACCAACTCACTCACCAACTCACTCATTCACCAACTCACTCACCAACTCACTCACCAACTCACCTACTCACTCACCAACTCACTCACCTACTCACTCACCTACTCACTCACTTACTCACTCACCTACTCACTCACCTACTCACCTACACACTCACCTACACACTCACCTACTCACTCACCTACACACTCACCTACACACTCACCTACTCACTCATTCACCTACTCACTCATCTACTCACTCACTCACCAACTCACTCACCTACTCACTCACCTACTCACTCACTTACTCACTCACCTACTCACTCACCTACTCACCTACACACTCACCTACACACTCACCTATTCAATCACCTACTCACTCACCTACTCACTCACCTACACACTCACCTACACACTCACCTACTCACTCACCTACACACTCACCTACACACTCACCAACTCACTCACCAACTCACTCACCTACACACTCACCTACACACTCACCTACTCACTCATTCACCTACTCACTCATCTACTCACTCACTCACCAACTCACTCACCTACTCACTCACCTACTCACTCACCTACTCACTCATTCACCTACACACTCACTCACCTACTCACCTACACACCTACTCACTCACCTACACACTCACCTACACACTCACTCACCTACTCACTCACTCACCTACTCACTCACCTACACACTCACCTACTCACTCACCTACTCACTCACTCAATCACCTACACACTCACCTACTCACCTACTCACTCACCAACTCACCAACTCACTCACTCACCTACTCACTCACCTACACACTCACCTACTCACTCACCTACACACTCACTCACTCACCTACTCACTCACCAACTCACCAATTCACTCACTCACCTACTCACTCACCTACACACTCACCAACTCACTCACCTACTCACCAACTCACCAATCACTCACCAACTCACTCACCAACTCACTCACCAACTCACTCACCAACTCACTCACCTACTCACCAACTCACTCACCAACTCACTCATTCACCAACTCACTCACCAACTCACTCACCTACTCACCAACTCACTCACCAACTCACTCACCAACTCACTCACCAACTCACTCACCAACTCACTCACCTACTCACTCACCAACTCACTCACCTACACACTCACCTACTCACTCACCAACTCACTCACCAACTCACTCACCTACTCACCAACTCACTCATTCACCAACTCACTCACCAACTCACTCACCAACTCACCAACTCACTCACCAACTCACTCACCAACTCACTCACCTACTCACCAACTCACTCACCAACTCACTCATTCACCAACTCACTCACCAACTCACTCACCTACTCACCAACTCACTCATTCACCAACTCACTCACCAACTCACTCACCAACTCACCAACTCACTCACCTACTCACTCACCAACTCACTCACCTACACACTCACCTACTCACTCACCAACTCACTCACCAACTCACTCACCTACTCACTCACTTACTCACTCACCTACTCACTCACCTACTCACCTACACACTCACCTACACACTCACCTACTCACTCACCTACACACTCACCTACACACTCACCTACTCACTCATTCACCTACTCACTCATCTACTCACTCACTCACCAACTCACTCACCAACTCACTCACCTACTCACTCACCTACACACTCACCTACTCACTCACCTACTCACTCACCTACTCGCTCACTCACCTACTCGCTCACTCACCTACTCGCTCACTCACCTACTCACTCACCTACTCACTCATTCACCTACACACTCACTCACCTACTCACCTACACACCTACTCACTCACCTACACACTCACCTATACACTCACCTACTCACTCACCTACTCACTCACTCAATCACCTACACACTCACCTACTCACCTACTCACCTACTCACTCACCAACTCACCAACTCACTCACTCACCTACTCACTCACCTACTCGCTCACTCACCTACTCACTCATTCACTCACCTACACACTCACCTACACACTCACCTACACACTCACTCACCTACACACTCACCTACTCACTCACTCACCTACACACTCACCTACTCACTCACCTACTCACTCACTCAATCACCTACACACTCACCTACTCACCTACTCACTCACCAACTCACCAACTCACTCACTCACCTACTCACTCACCTACACACTCACCTACTCACTCACCTACTCACTCACCAACTCACTCACCAACTCACTCACTCACCTACTCACTCACCTACACACTCACTCACTCACCTACTCACTCACCAACTCACCAACTCACTCACTCACCTACTCACTCACCTACACACTCACTCACCAACTCACTCACCAACTCACTCACCTACTCACTCACCTACTCACTCACCAACTCACTCACCTACTCGCTCACTCACCTACACACTCACTCACCTACTCACCTACACACCTACTCACTCACCTACACACTCACCTATACACTCACCTACACACTCACTCACCTACACACTCACCTACTCACCTACTCACTCACCAACTCACCAACTCACTCACTCACCTACACACTCACCTACTCACTCACTCACCTACACACTCACCTACACACTCACCTACTCACTCACCTACTCACTCACCTACTCACTCACCTACTCACTCACTCAATCACCTACACACTCACCTACTCACCTACTCACTCACCAACTCACCAACTCACTCACTCACCTACTCACTCACCTACACACTCACCTACTCACTCACCTACACACTCACTCACTCACCTACTCACTCACCAACTCACCAACTCACTCACTCACCTACTCACTCACCTACACACTCACCAACTCACTCACCTACTCACTCACTCACTCACCTACTCACTCACCAACTCACCAACTCACTCACCTACTCACTCACCTACTCACTCACCTACTCACTCATTCACCTACACACTCACCTACACACTCACCTACTCACTCACACACTCACCTACTCACTCACCAACTCACCAACTCACTCACCTACTCACTCACCTACTCACTCATTCACCTACACACTCACCTACACACTCACCTACTCACTCACACACTCACCTACTCACTCACCTACTCACACACTCACCTACTCACACACTCACCTACTCACTCACTCACCAACTCACTCACCTACTCACTCACCTACTCACCTACACACTCACCTACACACTCACCTACTCACTCACCTACTCACTCACCAACTCACTCACCTACTCACTCACTCACCAACTCACTCACCTACTCACTCACCTACTCACCTACACACTCACCTACACACTCACCTACTCACTCACCTACTCACTCACCAACTCACTCACCTACTCACTCACCTACTCACCATCTCACTCACCTACTCACTCACTCACCTACTCACACACTCACCTATACACTCACCAACTCACTCACCTACTCACCAACTCACTCACCAATCACTCACCAACTCACTCACCAACTCACTCACCAACTCACTCACCAACTCACTCACCTACTCACTCACTCACCAACTCACTCACCTACTCACTCACCTACTCACCTACACACTCACCTACACACTCACCATCTCACTCACCAACTCACTCACCAACTCACTCACAACTCACTCACCTACTCACCAACTCACTCACCAACTCACTCATTCACCAACTCACTCACCAACTCACTCACCAACTCACCAACTCACTCACCTACTCACTCACCAACTCACTCACCTACACACTCACCTACTCACTCACCAACTCACTCACCAACTCACTCACCTACTCACTCACCTACTCACTCACCTACTCACCTACACACTCACCTACACACTCACCTACACACTCACCTACACACTCACCAACTCACTCACCAACTCACTCACCTACACACTCACCTACACACTCACCTACTCACTCATTCACCTACTCACTCATCTACTCACTCACTCACCAACTCACTCACCAACTCACTCACCTACTCACTCACCTACACACTCACCTACTCACTCACCTACTCACTCACCTACTCACTCACCTACTCGCTCACTCACCTACTCGCTCACTCACCTACTCACTCACCTACTCACTCATTCACCTACACACTCACTCACCTACTCACCTACACACCTACTCACTCACCTACACACTCACCTACACACTCACCTACACACTCACCTACTCACTCACTCACCTATACACTCACCTACACACTCACTCACCTACTCACCTACACACTCACTCACCTACTCACCTACACACCTACACACTCACCTACACACTCACCTACTCACTCACTCAATCACCTACACACTCACCTACTCACCTACTCACCAACTCACTCACTCACCTACACACTCACCTACTCACTCACTCACCTACTCACTCACCTACTCACTCATCTACTCACTCACTCACCTACTCACTCATCTACTCACTCACTCACCTACTCACTCACCTACTCACTCACCTACTCACCTACACACTCACCTACACACTCACCTACTCACTCACCTACTCACTCACCAACTCACTCACCTACTCACTCACCTACTCACCATCTCACTCACCTACTCACTCACCAACTCACTCACCTACTCACCATCTCACTCACCTACTCACTCACTCACCTACTCACACACTCACCTATACACTCACCAACTCACTCACCTACTCACTCACCTACTCACTCACCAACTCACTCACCTACTCACCATCTGACTCACCTACTCACTCACTCACCTACTCACACACTCACCTATACACTCACCAACTCACTCACCTACTCACTCACCAACTCACCAACTCACTCACCTACTCACTCACCTACTCACTCACCTACTCACTCATTCACCTACACACACACTCACCTATACACTCACCAACTCACTCACCTACTCACTCACTCACTCACCAACTCACTCACCTACTCACTCACCTACTCACCTACACACTCACCTACTCACTCACCAACTCACTCACCTACTCACCATCTCACTCACCTACTCACTCACTCACCTACTCACACACTCACCTATACACTCACCAACTCACTCACCTACTCACTCACCTACTCACTCACCAACTCACTCACCTACTCACCATCTCACTCACCTACTCACCATCTCACTCACCTACTCACTCACTCACCTACTCACACACTCACCTATACACTCACCAACTCACTCACCTACTCACTCACCTACTCACTCACCAACTCACTCACCTACTCACCATCTCACTCACCTACTCACTCACTCACCCACTCACTCACTCACCAACTCACTCACCTACTCACTCACCTACTCACCATCTCACTCACCTACTCACTCACTCATCTACTCACACACTCACCTATACACTCACCAACTCACTCACCTACTCACTCACTCACTCACTCACCAACTCACTCACCTACTCACTCACCTACTCACCTACACACTCACCTACTCACTCACCTACTCACCATCTCACTCACCAACTCACTCACCTACTCACTCACTCACTCACCAACTCACTCACCTACTCACTCACTCACCAACTCACTCACCTACTCACTCACCTACTCACCTACACACTCACCTACACACTCACCTACTCACTCACCTACTCACTCACCAACTCACTCACCTACTCACTCACCTACTCACCATCTCACTCACCTACTCACTCACTCACCTACTCACACACTCACCTATACACTCACCAACTCACTCACCTACTCACTCACCTACTCACTCACCAACTCACTCACCTACTCACCATCTCACTCACCTACTCACTCACTCACCTACTCACACACTCACCTATACACTCACAAACTCACTCACCTACTCACTCACCAACTCACTCACCTACTCACTCACCTACTCACTCACCTACTCACCTACACACTCACCTACTCACTCACCAACTCACTCACCTACTCACTCACTCACTCACCAACTCACTCACCTACTCACTCACCTACTCACCTACACACTCACCTACTCACTCACCAACTCACTCACCTACTCACCATCTCACTCACCTACTCACTCACTCACCTACTCACACACTCACCTATACACTCACCAACTCACTCACCTACTCACTCACCTACTCACTCACCAACTCACTCACCTACTCACCATCTCACTCACCTACTCACTCACTCACCTACTCACACACTCACCTATACACTCACCAACTCACTCACCTACTCACCAACTCACTCACCAATCACTCACCAACTCACTCACCAACTCACTCACCAACTCACTCACCAACTCACTCACCTACTCACTCACTCACCAACTCACTCACCTACTCACTCACCTACTCACCTACACACTCACCTACACACTCACCATCTCACTCACCAACTCACTCACCAACTCACTCACAACTCACTCACCTACTCACCAACTCACTCACCAACTCACTCATTCACCAACTCACTCACCAACTCACTCACCAACTCACCAACTCACTCACCTACTCACTCACCAACTCACTCACCTACACACTCACCTACTCACTCACCAACTCACTCACCAACTCACTCACCTACTCACTCACCTACTCACTCACCTACTCACCTACACACTCACCTACACACTCACCTACACACTCACCTACACACTCACCAACTCACTCACCAACTCACTCACCTACACACTCACCTACACACTCACCTACTCACTCATTCACCTACTCACTCATCTACTCACTCACTCACCAACTCACTCACCAACTCACTCACCTACTCACTCACCTACACACTCACCTACTCACTCACCTACTCACTCACCTACTCACTCACCTACTCGCTCACTCACCTACTCGCTCACTCACCTACTCACTCACCTACTCACTCATTCACCTACACACTCACTCACCTACTCACCTACACACCTACTCACTCACCTACACACTCACCTACACACTCACCTACACACTCACCTACTCACTCACTCACCTATACACTCACCTACACACTCACTCACCTACTCACCTACACACTCACTCACCTACTCACCTACACACCTACACACTCACCTACACACTCACCTACTCACTCACTCAATCACCTACACACTCACCTACTCACCTACTCACCAACTCACTCACTCACCTACACACTCACCTACTCACTCACTCACCTACTCACTCACCTACTCACTCATCTACTCACTCACTCACCTACTCACTCATCTACTCACTCACTCACCTACTCACTCACCTACTCACTCACCTACTCACCTACACACTCACCTACACACTCACCTACTCACTCACCTACTCACTCACCAACTCACTCACCTACTCACTCACTCACCAACTCACTCACCTACTCACTCACCTACTCACCTACACACTCACCTACACACTCACCTACTCACTCACCTACTCACTCACCAACTCACTCACCTACTCACTCACCTACTCACCATCTCACTCACCTACTCACTCACTCACCTACTCACACACTCACCTATACACTCACCAACTCACTCACCTACTCACCTACACACTCACCTACACACTCACCTACTCACTCACCTACTCACTCACCAACTCACTCACCTACTCACTCACCTACTCACCATCTCACTCACCTACTCACTCACTCACCTACTCACACACTCACCTATACACTCACCAACTCACTCACCTACTCACCAACTCACTCACCAATCACTCACCAACTCACTCACCAACTCACTCACCAACTCACTCACCAACTCACTCACCTACTCACTCACTCACCAACTCACTCACCTACTCACTCACCTACTCACCTACACACTCACCTACACACTCACCTACTCACTCACCTACTCACTCACCAACTCACTCACCTACTCACTCACCTACTCACCATCTCACTCACCTACTCACTCACTCACCTACTCACACACTCACCTATACACTCACCAACTCACTCACCTACTCACCAACTCACTCACCAATCACTCACCAACTCACTCACCAACTCACTCACCAACTCACTCACCAACTCACTCACCTACTCACTCACTCACCAACTCACTCACCTACTCACTCACCTACTCACCTACACACTCACCTACACACTCACCATCTCACTCACCAACTCACTCACCAACTCACTCACAACTCACTCACCTACTCACCAACTCACTCACCAACTCACTCATTCACCAACTCACTCACCAACTCACTCACCAACTCACCAACTCACTCACCTACTCACTCACCAACTCACTCACCTACACACTCACCTACTCACTCACCAACTCACTCACCAACTCACTCACCTACTCACTCACCTACTCACTCACCTACTCACCTACACACTCCACTCACCTACTCACTCACCTACTCACCTACACACTCACCTACACACTCACCTACTCACTCACCTCACTCTCACCTACTCACTCACCTACTCACTCACTCACCAACTCACTCACCTACTCACCTCACTCACCCACCCACTCACCCACCACTCACCTACTCACTCACCTACACACTCACCTACTCACTCACCTACTCACTCACCTACTCACTCACCTACTCGCTCACTCACCTACTCGCTCACTCACCTACTCACTCACCTACTCACTCATTCACCTACACACTCACTCACCTACTCACCTACACACCTACTCACTCACCTACACACTCACCTACACACTCACCTACACACTCACCTACTCACTCACTCACCTATACACTCACCTACACACTCACTCACCTACTCACCTACACACTCACTCACCTACTCACCTACACACCTACACACTCACCTACACACTCACCTACTCACTCACTCAATCACCTACACACTCACCTACTCACCTACTCACCAACTCACTCACTCACCTACACACTCACCTACTCACTCACTCACCTACTCACTCACCTACTCACTCATCTACTCACTCACTCACCTACTCACTCATCTACTCACTCACTCACCTACTCACTCACCTACTCACTCATCTACTCACTCACTCACCTACTCACTCATCTACTCACTCACTCACCTACTCACTCACCTACTCACTCACCTACTCACTCACCTACTCACTCATCTACTCACTCACTCACCTACTCACTCACCTACTCACTCACCTACTCACTCACCTACTCGCTCACTCACCTACTCACTCACTCACCTACTCACTCACCTACTCACTCACCTACTCGCTCACTCACCTACTCACTCACTCACCTACTCACTCATCTACTCACTCACTCACCTACTCACTCACCTACTCACTCATCTACTCACTCACTCACCTACTCACTCACCTACACACTCACCTACTCACTCACCTACACACTCACTCACCAACTCACCAACTCACTCACTCACCTACTCACTCACCTACACACTCACCTACTCACTCACCTACACACTCACTCACTCACCTACTCACTCACCAACTCACCAACTCACTCACTCACCTACTCACTCACCTACACACTCACCAACTCACTCACCTACTCACTCACTCACTCACCTACTCACTCACCAACTCACCAACTCACTCACCTACTCACTCACTCACTCACCTACTCACTCACCTACTCACTCACTCACCTACACACTCACCTACTCACTCACACACTCACCTACTCACTCACCTACTCACACACTCACCTACTCACACACTCACCTACTCACTCACTCACCAACTCACTCACCTACTCACTCACCTACTCACCTACACACTCACCTACACACTCACCTACTCACTCACCTACTCACACACTCACCTACTCACTCACTCACCAACTCACTCACCTACTCACTCACCTACTCACTCACCTACTCACTCACCAACTCACTCACCTACTCACTCACTCACCAACTCACTCACCTACTCACTCACCTACTCACCTACACACTCACCTACACACTCACCTACTCACTCACCTACTCACTCACCAACTCACTCACCTACTCACTCACCTACTCACCATCTCACTCACCTACTCACTCACCAACTCACTCACCTACTCACCATCTCACTCACCTACTCACTCACTCACCTACTCACACACTCACCTATACACTCACCAACTCACTCACCTACTCACTCACCTACTCACTCACCAACTCACTCACCTACTCACCATCTGACTCACCTACTCACTCACTCACCTACTCACACACTCACCTATACACTCACCAACTCACTCACCTACTCACTCACCAACTCACCAACTCACTCACCTACTCACTCACCTACTCACTCACCTACTCACTCATTCACCTACACACACACTCACCTATACACTCACCAACTCACTCACCTACTCACTCACTCACTCACCAACTCACTCACCTACTCACTCACCTACTCACCTACACACTCACCTACTCACTCACCAACTCACTCACCTACTCACCATCTCACTCACCTACTCACTCACTCACCTACTCACACACTCACCTATACACTCACCAACTCACTCACCTACTCACTCACCTACTCACTCACCAACTCACTCACCTACTCACCATCTCACTCACCTACTCACCATCTCACTCACCTACTCACTCACTCACCTACTCACACACTCACCTATACACTCACCAACTCACTCACCTACTCACTCACCTACTCACTCACCAACTCACTCACCTACTCACCATCTCACTCACCTACTCACTCACTCACCCACTCACTCACTCACCAACTCACTCACCTACTCACTCACCTACTCACCATCTCACTCACCTACTCACTCACTCATCTACTCACACACTCACCTATACACTCACCAACTCACTCACCTACTCACTCACTCACTCACTCACCAACTCACTCACCTACTCACTCACCTACTCACCTACACACTCACCTACTCACTCACCTACTCACCATCTCACTCACCAACTCACTCACCTACTCACTCACTCACTCACCAACTCACTCACCTACTCACTCACTCACCAACTCACTCACCTACTCACTCACCTACTCACCTACACACTCACCTACACACTCACCTACTCACTCACCTACTCACTCACCAACTCACTCACCTACTCACTCACCTACTCACCATCTCACTCACCTACTCACTCACTCACCTACTCACACACTCACCTATACACTCACCAACTCACTCACCTACTCACTCACCTACTCACTCACCAACTCACTCACCTACTCACCATCTCACTCACCTACTCACTCACTCACCTACTCACACACTCACCTATACACTCACAAACTCACTCACCTACTCACTCACCAACTCACTCACCTACTCACTCACCTACTCACTCACCTACTCACCTACACACTCACCTACTCACTCACCAACTCACTCACCTACTCACTCACTCACTCACCAACTCACTCACCTACTCACTCACCTACTCACCTACACACTCACCTACTCACTCACCAACTCACTCACCTACTCACCATCTCACTCACCTACTCACTCACTCACCTACTCACACACTCACCTATACACTCACCAACTCACTCACCTACTCACTCACCTACTCACTCACCAACTCACTCACCTACTCACCATCTCACTCACCTACTCACTCACTCACCTACTCACACACTCACCTATACACTCACCAACTCACTCACCTACTCACTCACCAACTCACTCACCTACTCACTCACCTACTCACTCACCTACTCACCTACACACTCACCTACTCACTCACCAACTCACTCACCTACTCACTCACTCACTCACCAACTCACTCACCTACTCACTCACCTACTCACCTACACACTCACCTACTCACTCACCAACTCACTCACCTACTCACCATCTCACTCACCTACTCACTCACTCACCTACTCACACACTCACCTATACACTCACCAACTCACTCACCTACTCACTCACTCACTCACCAACTCACTCACCTACTCACACACTCACTCACCTACTCACTCACTCACCTACTCACACACTCACCTATACACTCACCAACTCACTCACCTACTCACTCACCTACTCACTCACCAACTCACTCACCTACTCACCATCTCACTCACCTACTCACTCACTCACCTACTCACACACTCACCTATACACTCACCAACTCACTCACCTACTCACTCACCAACTCACTCACCTACTCACTCACCTACTCACTCACCTACTCACCTACACACTCACCTACTCACTCACCAACTCACTCACCTACTCACTCACTCACTCACCAACTCACTCACCTACTCACTCACCTACTCACCTACACACTCACCTACTCACTCACCAACTCACTCACCTACTCACCATCTCACTCACCTACTCACTCACTCACCTACTCACACACTCACCTATACACTCACCAACTCACTCACCTACTCACTCACTCACTCACCAACTCACTCACCTACTCACACACTCACTCACCTACTCACTCACTCACCTACTCACACACTCAC
The DNA here is from genome assembly GCF_964198595.1 of Lampetra fluviatilis. Taxonomy (NCBI): domain Eukaryota; kingdom Metazoa; phylum Chordata; class Hyperoartia; order Petromyzontiformes; family Petromyzontidae; genus Lampetra; species Lampetra fluviatilis. The sequence goes on along the minus strand of NW_027620441.1, from coordinate 33,430 downwards.
CTATACACTCACCAACTCACTCACCTACTCACTCACCTACTCACTCACCAACTCACTCACCTACTCACCATCTCACTCACCTACTCACTCACTCACCTACTCACACACTCACCTATACACTCACCAACTCACTCACCTACTCACTCACCTACTCACTCACCAACTCACTCACCTACTCACCATCTCACTCACCTACTCACTCACTCACCTACTCACACACTCACCTATACACTCACCTACACACTCACCTACTCACTCACTCACTCACCAACTCACTCACCTACTCACTCACCACGACCTCCTGTACACCAGGCAAGGTAGTTCACATCTCCTAACAGCACTTGCCCCAATAACCCCTTGAGACTACGCGGGTGTGGGGGAGCCCTTTGTCTGTGTGGACCGCTGCTGGTTTGATGGTCCGACGTTTCGGGCGCGGGGCCTCTTCCACAGCTGTTCGCAGCGCTGGAGGCCGCACTGCGGGAACTGCAGACGGAGGTGCAACATCTGCGAAGGTCACTAACACGCTTACACACTCACTCACACACTTACACACTCATTTACACACTTACACACTTATTTACACACTTACACACTCATTTACACACTTACACACTTATTTACACACTTACACACTCATTTTCACACTTACACACTCACTCACACACTTACACACTCATTTACACACTTACACACTCACTCACACACTTACACACTCACTCACACACTTAAACACTCATTTACACACTTACACACTCACTCACACACTTACACACTCACTTACACACTTACACACTCACTTACACACACACTCATTTACACACTTACACACTCATTTACACACTTACACACTCATTTACACACTTACACACTCATTTACACACACACTCATTTACACACTTACACACTCATTTACACACTCATTTACACACTTACACACTCATTTACACACACACTCATTTACACACTTACACACTCATTTACACACACACTCATTTACACACTTACACACTCATTTACACACTTATTTACACACTTACACACTCATTTACACACTTACACACTCACTTACACACTCATTTACACACACACTTACACACTCATTTACACACTTACACACTCATTTACACACACACTCATTTACACACTTACACACTCATTCACACACTTACACACTCATTTACACACTTACACACTCATTTACACACTTACACACTCATTTACACACTTACACACTCATTTACACACTTATTTACATACTTACACACTCATTTACACACTTACACACTCACTTACACACTCATTTACACACTCATTTACACACTCATTTACACACTTACACACTCATTTACACACTTACACACTCATTTACACACACACTCATTTACACACTTATTTACACACTTACACACTCATTTACACACTTACACACTCACTTACACACTCATTTACACACACACTTACACACTCATTTACACACTTACACACTCATTTACACACACACTCATTTACACACTTACACACTCATTCACACACTTACACACTCATTTACACACTTACACACTCATTTACACACTTACACACTCATTTACACACTTACACACTCATTTACACACTTATTTACATACTTACACACTCATTTACACACTTACACACTCACTTACACACTCATTTACACACTTACACACTCATTCACACACTTACACACTCATTTACACACTTACACACTCATTCACACACTTACACACTCATTTACACACTTACACACTCATTTACACACTTACACACTCATTTACACACTTATTTACACACTTACACACTCATTTACACACTTACACACTCACTTACACACTCATTTACACACTTACACACTTATTTACACACTTACACACGCACTCACACACTTACACACTCATTTACACACTTACACACTCACTTACACACTCACTTACACACTTACACACTCACTTACACACTCATTTACACACTTACACACTTATTTACACACTTACACTCACTTACACACTTACACACTCATTTACACACTTACACACTTACACACTCATTTACACACTTACACACTCATTTACACACTCACACGCTTACACACTTACACACTCATTCACACACTTACACACTCATTTACACACTTACACACTCATTTACACACACACTCATTTACACACTTACACACTCATTTACACACTCATTTACACACTTATTTACACACTTACACACTCATTTACACACTTACACACTTATTTACACACTTACACACTCACTCACACACTTACACACTCATTTACACACTTACACACTCACTTACACACTCATTTACACACTTACACACTTATTTACACACTTACACACGCACTCACACACTTACACACTCATTTACACACTTACACACTCACTTACACACTCATTTACACACTTACACACTCATTTACACACTTACACACTTACACACTCATTTACACACTTACACACTCATTTAGACACTCACTCACACGCTTACATGCTTACACACTTACACACTCACTTACACACTTACACACTCACTTACACACTTACACACTCATTTACACACTCTCACACACACTCACTCACTCACACTCACTTACACACTCATTCACACCACACACCACACACTCACTCACTTACACACTCATTTACACTCACACACTCACACACTCACTCACTTACACACTCATTTACACACTCACACACTCACACACTCACTCACTTACACACTCATTTACACTCACTCACACACTCATACACTCACCCACACACTCACACACTCACTCACTCATACACTCACTCACTCACCCACCCACCCACTCACCCACCCACCCACTCACCCACCCACCCACTCACCTACCACCCACCCACTCACCCACCCACTCACCCACCCACCCACTCACTCACTCACCCACCCACTCACCTACCCACCCACTCACTCACCCACCCACTCACTCACCCACCCACCCACCCACTCACCACCCACCCACCCACCCACCCACTCACCCACCCCCCCACCCACTCACTCACCCACCCACCCACCCACTCACCTACCCACCCACCCACTCACCCACCCACTCACCCACCCACCCACTCACTCACCCACCCACCCACCCACCCACTCACCCACCCACCCACTCACTCACTCACCCACCCACCCACTCACCTACCCACCCACCCACTCACCCACCCACCCACTCACCTACCCACCCACCCACTCACCCACCCACTCACCCACCCACCCACTCACTCACCCACCCACTCACTCACCCACCCACCCACTCACTCACTCACCCACCCACTCACTCACCCACCCACTCACCTACCCACCCACCCACTCACCCACCCACTCACCCACCCACCCACTCACTCACCCACCCACCCACCCACTCACTCACCCACCCACCCA
>NW_027620441.1:0-25000 GCF_964198595.1 Lampetra fluviatilis | reverse complement strand
ACTCACTCAGTGGACCCACTCACCAGGTGAGCTCACCACACACTCACCACACACTCACTCACCACACACTCACTCACCAGGTGAGCTCACCACTCACCACACTCACTCACCACACTCACTCACCACACACCACCTACTCACCACTCACCACTCACCACTCATCTCCGCTCCGTGTGCGGTGACGCCCTCGACTCACTCAGTGGACCCACCCACCAGGTGAGCTCACCACCTACTCACCACACACTCACCACTCACTCACCACTCACTCACCACACACTCACTCACCAGGTGAGCTCACCACACACTCACCACACTCACTCACCACTCACTCACCACTCACTCACCACACACTCACTCACCAGGTGAGCTCACCACACACTCACCACCTACTCACCACCCACCAGGTGAGCTCACCACACACTCACCACACACTCACCACTCACCACCTACTCACCACACACTCACCACTCACTCACCACTCACTCACCACACACTCACTCACCAGGTGAGCTCACCACACACTCACCACACTCACTCACCACTCACTCACCACTCACTCACCACACACTCACTCACCAGGTGAGCTCACCACACACTCACCACCTACTCACCACCCACCAGGTGAGCTCACCACACACTCACCACACACTCACCACTCACCACCTACTCACCACACACTCACCACTCACTCACCACTCACTCACCACACACTCACTCACCAGGTGAGCTCACCACTCACTCACCACACACTCACCACTCACCACCTACTCACCACCTACTCACTCACCACTACACTCACTCACCAGGTGAGCTCACCACACACTCACCACCTACTCACCACCCACCAGGTGAGCTCACCACACACTCACCACACACTCACCACTCACCACCTACTCACCACACACTCACCACTCACTCACCACTCACTCACCACACACTCACTCACCAGGTGAGCTCACCACACACTCACCACACTCACTCACCACTCACTCACCACTCACTCACCACACACTCACTCACCAGGTGAGCTCACCACACACTCACCACCTACTCACCACCCACCAGGTGAGCTCACCACACACTCACCACACACTCACCACTCACCACCTACTCACCACACACTCACCACTCACTCACCACTCACTCACCACACACTCACTCACCAGGTGAGCTCACCACTCACTCACCACACACTCACCACTCACCACCTACTCACCACCTACTCACTCACCACTACACTCACTCACCAGGTGAGCTCACCACACACTCACCACCTACTCACCACCCACCAGGTGAGCTCACCACACACTCACCACACACTCACCACTCACCACCTACTCACCACACACTCACCACTCACTCACCACACACTCACTCACCAGGTGAGCTCACCACTCACTCACCACACACTCACCACTCACCACCTACTCACCACCTACTCACTCACCACTACACTCACTCACCAGGTGAGCTCACCACACACTCACCACACTCACTCACCACACTCACCACTCACCACCTACTCACCACTCACCACTCACCACCTACTCACTCACCACACACTCACTCACCAGGTGAGCTCACCACACACTCACCACCTACTCACCACCCACCAGGTGAGCTCACCACACACTCACCACACACTCACCACTCACCACCTACTCACCACACACTCACCACACACTCACCACTCACTCACCACTCACTCACCACACACTCACTCACCAGGTGAGCTCACCACACACTCACCACTCACCACCTACTCACTCACCACCTACTCACCACCTACTCACCACTCACCACTCACCACACTCACTCACCAACACTCACCACCTACTCACCACTGTCTGTGTGTGACTGTGTGTGTGTGTGACTGTGTGTGTGTGTGACTGTGTGTTTGTGTGACTGTGTGTGTGTGTGTGTGACTGTGTGTGTGTGTGTGTGACTGTGTGTGTGTGTGTGACACTGACTGACTGTGTGTAGATAGTGGTGGGTGACTGTGTGTGTGTGACTGTGTGTGTGACTGTGTGTGTGTAGATAGTGGTGGGTGACTGTGTGTGTGTGTGTCACTGTGTGTGTGTGTGACTGTGTGTGTGACTGTGTGTGTGTGTGTGACTGTGTGTGTCACTGTGTGTGTGTGACTGTGTGTGTGTGTGTGACTGTGTGTGTGACTGTGTGTGTGACTGTGTGTGTGTAGATAGTGGTGGGTGACTGTGTGACTGTGTGTGTGTGTGTGTGTCACTGTGTGTGTGTGACACTGACTGTGTGTCTGTGTGTAGATAGTGGTGGGTGACTGTGTGTGTGACTGTGTGACTGTGTGACTGTGTGTGTGACTGTGTGTGTGACTGTGTGTGTGTGTGTCACTGTGTGTGTGTGTGACTGTGTGTGTGACTGTGTGTGTGTGACTGTGTGTGTGTGTGACTGTGTGTGTGTGTGACTGTGTGTGTGTGTGACTGTGTGTGTGTGTGTCACTGTGTGTGTGTGTGACTGTGTGTGTGACTGTGTGTGTGTGACTGTGTGACTGTGTGTGTGACTGTGTGTGTGACTGTGTGTGTGTGTGACTGTGTGTGTGTGTGTGACTGTGTGTGTGTGTGACTGTGTGTGTGTGTGTGACTGTGTGTGTGTGACTGTGTGTGTGTGACTGTGTGTGTGACTGTGTGTGTGTGTCTGTGTGTGTGTGACTGTGTGTGTGTGTGACTGTGTGTGTAGACTGTGTGTGTGTGTGTGTGTGACTGTGTGTGTGTGTGTAGACTGTGTGTGTGTGTGACTGTGTGTGTGTGTGTAGACTGTGTGTGTGTGTGTGTGACTGTGTGTGTGTGACTGTGTGACTGTGTGTGTGACTGTGTGTGTGACTGTGTGTGTGACTGTGTGTGTGTGTGACTGTGTGTGTGTGACTGTGTGTGTGTGTGACTGTGTGTGTGTGTGTGACTGTGTGTGTGTGTGACTGTGTGTGTGTGACTGTGTGTGTGTGTGTGACTGTGTGTGTGACTGTGTGTGTGTGTCTGTGTGTGTGACTGTGTGTGTGTGTGACTGTGTGTGTGTGTGACTGTGTGTGTGTGTGACTGTGTGTGTGACTGTGTGTGTGTGTGACACTGACTGACTGTGTGTAGATAGTGGTGGGTGACTGTGTGACTGTGTGTGTGTGTCACTGTGTGTGTGTGTGACACTGACTGTGTGTCTGTGTGTAGATAGTGGTGGGTGACTGTGTGTGTGACTGTGTGACTGTGTGACTGTGTGTGTGACACTGTGTGTGTGTAGATAGTGGTGGGTGACTGTGTGTGTGACTGTGTGACTGTGTGTGTGACACTGTGTGTGTGTAGATAGTGGTGGGTGACTGTGTGTGTGACTGTGTGACTGTGTGTGTGACTGTGTGTGTGTAGATAGTGGTGGGTGACTGTGTGTGTGACTGTGTGACTGTGTGTGTGTGTCACTGTGTGTGTGTGTGTGACTGTGTGTGTGTCACTGTGTGTGTGTGTGTGACTGTGTGACTGTGTGACTGTGTGTGTCACTGTGTGTGTGTGTGTGACTGTGACTGTGTGACTGTGTGTGACTGTGTGTGTAGATAGTGGTGGGTGACTGTGTGTGTGTGTGTCACTGTGTGTGTGTGTCACTGTGTGTGTGTGTGTGACTGTGTGACTGTGTGACTGTGTGTGTGACTGTGTGTGTGACTGTGTGTGTGTAGATAGTGGTGGGTGACTGTGTGTGTCACTGTGTGTGTGTGTCACTGTGTGTGTGTGTGTGACTGTGTGACTGTGTGACTGTGTGTGTGACTGTGTGTGTAGATAGTGGTGGGTGACTGTGTGTGTGTGTGTCACTGTGTGTGTGTGTGTGTCACTGTGTGTGTGTGTGTGACTGTGTGACTGTGTGTGTGACTGTGTGTGTGACTGTGTGTGTGACTGTGTGTGTGTAGATAGTGGTGGGTGACTGTGTGACTGTGTGTGTGACTGTGTGTGTGACTGTGTGTGTGACTGTGTGTGTGTAGATAGTGGTGGGTGACTGTGTGTGTGTGTGTCACTGTGTGTGTGTGTGTGTGTGTCACTGTGTGTGTGTGTGACTGTGTGACTGTGTGTGTGACTGTGTGACTGTGTGACTGTGTGTGTGACTGTGTGTGTGACTGTGTGTGTGTGTGTGACTGTGTGTGTGACTGTGTGTGTGACTGTGTGTGTGACTGTGTGTGTGACTGTGTGACTGTGTGTGTGACTGTGTGTGTGACTGTGTGTGTGTGTGTGACTGTGTGACTGTGTGACTGTGTGTGTGACTGTGTGTGTGTAGATAGTGGTGGGTGACTGTGTGTGTGTGTGTGTGTGTGACTGTGTGTGTGTGTGTGTGACTGTGTGTGTGACTGTGTGTGTGACTGTGTGTGTGTAGATAGTGGTGGGTGACTGTGTGTGTGTGTGACTGTGTGTGTGACTGTGTGTGTGTAGATAGTGGTGGGTGACTGTGTGTGTGTGTGACTGTGTGTGTGTAGATAGTGGTGGGTGACTGTGTGTGTGTGTGACTGTGTGTGTGACTGTGTGTGTGACTGTGTGTGTGTGTGTCACTGTGTGTGTGTGTGACTGTGTGTGTGACTGTGTGTGTGACTGTGTGTGTGACTGTGTGTGTGACTGTGTGTGTGTGTGACTGTGTGACTGTGTGACTGTGTGTGTGACTGTGTGTGTCACTGTGTGTGTGTGTGTGACTGTGTGACTGTGTGTGACTGTGTGTGTGACTGTGTGTGTGTGTGACTGTGTGTGTGTGTGTCACTGTGTGGGTGACTGTGTGTGTGTGTGACTGTGTGACTGTGTGTGTGACTGTGTGGGTGACTGTGTGTGTGTGTAGATAGTGGTGGGTGACTGTGTCCCCGCTCTGCGTCGCTACGCCGACAGCCGCACGGAGTTTGACTTCATCATCAACGACCTCACAGCCATCCCCATCTCCACCGCTCACCACCACGGTAACCAGCACTCACCACAGCTCACCACTCACCACCAACACTCACCACTCACCAACACTCACCACCACGGTAACCAACACTCACCACAGCTCACCACTCACCACCACTCACCACTCACCACTCACCAACACTCACCACAGCTCACCACTCACCACTCACCACCACGGTAACCAACACTCACCACCAACACTCACCACTCACCAACACTCACCACTCACCACCACGGTAACCAACACTCACCACTCACCAACACTCACCACTCACCAACACTCACCACAGCTCACCACTCACCACTCACCACCACGGTAACCAACACTCACCACCAACACTCACCACCAACACTCACCACCAACACTCACCAACACTCACCACCACGGTAACCAACACTCACCACCAACACTCACCACCAACACTCACCAACACTCACCACCACGGTAACCAACACTCACCACCAACACTCACCACTCACCACTCACCACCACTCACCACCGCTCACCACTCACCACTCACCACCACTCACCACCGCTCACCACCACGGTAACCAACACTCACCAACACTCACCACTCACCACTCACCACCAACACTCACCAACACTCACCACTCACCACTCACCACCAACACTCACCACCACTCACCACTCACCACCACTCACCACCGCTCACCACCACGGTAACCAACACTCACCACTCACCACTCACCACCACTCACCACCAACACTCACCACCACTCACCACTCACCACCACTCACCACCGCTCACCACTCACCACCAACACTCACCAACACTCACCACTCACCACTCACCACCACTCACCACCAACACTCACCACCACTCACCACTCACCAACACTCACCACCGCTCACCACTCACCACCAACACTCACCACCACTCACCACCACGGTAACCAACACTCACCACCAACACTCACCACTCACCACCACCACTCACCACAGCTCACCACTCACCACCACTCACCACTCACCACTCACCACCAACACTCACCACCACTCACCACTCACCACCACTCACCACCGCTCACCACTCACCACCAACACTCACCACCACTCACCACTCACCAACACTCACCACCACGGTAACCAACACTCACCACCAACACTCACCACTCACCACCAACACTCACCACAGCTCACCACTCACCACTCACCACCACTCACCACCACGGTAACCAACACTCACCACCAACACTCACCACCACTCACCACCACGGTAACCAACACTCACCACCAACACTCACCACTCACCACCAACACTCACCACAGCTCACCACTCACCACTCACCAACACTCACCACCACTCACCACCACGGTAACCACCACTCACCACCACGGTAACCACCACTCACCAACACTCACCAACACTCACCAACACTCACCACTCACCACAGCTCACCACTCACCAACACTCACCACAGCTCACCACTCACCACTCACCACTCACCACCACTCACCACTCACCACCAACACTCACCACTCACCACAGCTCACCACTCACCACTCACCACTCACCACTCACCACAGCTCACCACTCACCACTCACCACCACTCACCACAGCTCACCACTCACCACTCACCACCACGGTAACCAACACTCACCAACACTCACCACAGCTCACCACTCAGCACTCACCACTCACCACTCACAACCACCACTCACCACCACGGTAACCACCACTCACCACAGCTCACCACTCACCACTCACCACAGCTCACCACTCACCACTCACCACCACGGTAACCACCACTCACCACCACTCAGCACCACGGTAACCACCACTCACCACCACTCAGCACCACGGTAACCAACACTCACCACAGCTCACCACTCACCACTCACCACCACGGTAACCACCACTCACCACCACTCACCACTCACCACCACGGTAACCACCACTCACCACAGCTCACCACTCACCACTCACCACAGCTCACCACTCACCACCAACACTCACCACTCACCACCAACACTCACCACCAACACTCACCACTCACCACCACGGTAACCACCACTCACCACAGCTCACCACTCACCACCAACACTCACCACAGCTCACCACTCACCACCAACACTCACCACTCACCACCAACACTCACCACTCACCACTCACCACCCCCCCCCCCTCCCCCCCCAGACTCGTCTTGGGACTTCTTGTGGCTCATCCTGGAACTCTCCCTCAAGGTTCTACGCCCAGACGGCAAATACCTCACCCAGGTACTCACCAGGTACTCAGCAGGTACTCACCAAGTACTCACCAGGTACTCAGCAGGTACTCACCAAGTACTCACCAGGTACTCACCAGGTACTCACCAAGTACTCACCAGGTACTCACCAAGTACTCACCAGGTACTCACCAGGTACTCACCAAGTACTCACCAGGTACTCACCAGGTACTCACCAGGTACTCACCAAGTACTCACCAGGTACTCACCAGGTACTCACCAAGTACTCACCAGGTACTCACCAGGTACTCACCAGGTACTCACCAGGTACTCAGCAGGTACTCACCAGGTACTCACCAGGTACTCACCAAGTACTCACCAGGTACTCAGCAAGTACTCACCAGGTACTCACCAAGTACTCACCAGGCACTCACCAGGTACTCACCAAGTACTCACCAGGTACTCACCAAGTACTCAGCAGGTACTCACCAGGTACTCACCAAGTACTCAGCAGGTACTCACCAAGTACTCACCAGGTACTCACCAGGTACTCACCAGGTACTCACCAAGTACTCACCAGGTACTCACCAGGTACTCACCAGGTACTCACCAAGTACTCAGCAGGTACTCACCAGGTACTCACCAGGTACTCACCAAGTACTCACCAAGTACTCAGCAGGTACTCACCAGGTACTCACCAGGTACTCACCAAGTACTCAGCAGGTACTCACCAGGCACTCACCAGGTACTCACCAAGTACTCACCAGGTACTCACCAGGTACTCACCAAGTACTCACCAGGTACTCACCAAGTACTCACCAGGTACTCACCAAGTACTCACCAGGTACTCGCCAGGTACTCACCAAGTACTCACCAGGTACTCACCAAGTACTCACCAAGTACTCACCAGGTACTCACCAGGTACTCACCAAGTACTCACCAGGTACTCACCAAGTACTCACCAGGTACTCACCAGGTACTCACCAGGTACTCGCCAGGCACTCACCAAGTACTCACCAGGTACTCACCAAGTACTCACCAGGTACTCACCAGGTACTCACCAGGTACTCACCAATTACTCACCAATTACTCACCAAGTACTCACCAGGTACTCACCAGGTACTCGCCAGGTACTCACCAGGTACTCACCAGGCACTCACCAGGTACTCACCAGGTACTCGCCAAGTACTCACCAGGTACTCGCCAGGTACTCGCCAAGTACTCACCAGGTACTCACCAGATACTCACCAGGTACTCACCAATTACTCACCAATTACTCACCAAGTACTCACCAGGTACTCACCAGGTACTCGCCAGGTACTCACCAGGTACTCACCAGGCACTCACCAGGTACTCACCAGGTACTCACCAAGTACTCACCAGGTACTCACCAGGTACTCACCAAGTACTCACCAAGTACTCACCAGGCACTCACCAAGTACTCACCAAGTACTCACCAGGTACTCACCAGGTACTCACCAGGTACTCACCAGGTACTCGCCAGGTACTCGCCAAGTACTCACCAGGTACTCACCAGGTACTCACCAGGTACTCACCAGGTACTCACCAAGTACTCACCAGGTACTCACCAAGTACTCACCAGGTACTCACCAGGTACTCACCAAGTACTCACCAAGTACTCACCAGGTACTCACCAGGTACTCACCAAGTACTCACCAAGTACTCACCAGGTACTCACCAAGTACTCACCAGGTACTCACCAGGTACTCACCAAGTACTCACCAAGTACTCACCAGGTACTCACCAAGTACTCACCAGGCACTCACCAGGTACTCACCAGGTACTCACCAAGTACTCACCAGGTACTCACCAGGTACTCACCAAGTACTCACCAGGTACTCACCAATTACTCACCAAGTACTCACCAGGTACTCACCAATTACTCACCAAGTACTCAGCAGGTACTCACCAGGTACTCACCAGGTACTCACCAGGCACTCACCAGGTACTCACCAGGTACTCACCAGGTACTCACCAGGCACTCACCAGGTACTCACCAAGTACTCACCAAGTACTCACCAAGTACTCACCAGGTACTCACCAAGTACTCACCAGGTACTCACCAGGTACTCACCAGGTACTCGCCAGGTACTCGCCAAGTACTCACCAGGTACTCACCAGGTACTCACCAGGTACTCACCAGGTACTCACCAAGTACTCACCAGGTACTCACCAGGCACTCACCAAGTACTCACCAAGTACTCACCAAGTACTCACCAGGTACTCACCAAGTACTCACCAGGTACTCACCAAGTACTCACCAAGTACTCACCAAGTACTCACCAGGTACTCACCAGGTACTCACCAAGTACTCACCAAGTACTCACCAGGTACTCACCAAGTACTCACCAGGTACTCACCAAGTACTCACCAAGTACTCACCAGGTACTCACCAAGTACTCACCAAGTACTCACCAAGTACTCAGCAGGTACTCACCAGGTACTCACCAAGTACTCACCAAGTACTCACCAAGTACTCACCAGGTACTCACCAAGTACTCAGCAGGTACTCACCAGGTACTCACCAAGTACTCACCAGGTACTCACCAGGTACTCACCAGGCACTCACCAGGTACTCACCAAGTACTCACCAGGTACTCACCAGGTACTCACCAAGTACTCACCAAGTACTCACCAAGTACTCACCAGGTACTCACCAGGTACTCACCAAGTACTCACCAAGTACTCAGCAGGTACTCACCAGGTACTCACCAGGTACTCACCAAGTACTCACCAAGTACTCACCAAGTACTCAGCAGGTACTCACCAGGTACTCACCAAGTACTCACCAAGTACTCACCAAGTACTCACCAGGTACTCACCAAGTACTCACCAAGTACTCACCAAGTACTCACCAAGTACTCACCAGGTACTCACCAAGTACTCACCAGGTACTCACCAAGTACTCACCAGGCACTCACCAGGTACTCACCAGGTACTCACCAGGTACTCACCAAGTACTCAGCAGGTACTCACCAAGTACTCACCAAGTACTCACCAGGTACTCACCAGGCACTCACCAAGTACTCACCAGGTACTCACCAGGTACTCACCAGGTACTCACCAAGTACTCACCAGGCACTCACCAGGTACTCACCAGGTTCTCACCAGGTACTCACCAAGTACTCACCAGGTACTCACCAAGTACTCACCAGGTTCTCACCAGGTACTCACCAAGTACTCACCAGGTACTCACCAGGCACTCACCAAGCACTCACCAAGTACTCACCAGGTACTCAGCAGGTACTGACCAAGTACTCACCAGGTACTCACCAGGTACTCACCAAGTACTCACCAGGTACTCACCAAGTACTCACCAAGTACTCACCAGGCACTCACCAGGTACTGACCAAGTACTCACCAGGTACTCACCAGGTACTCACCAAGTACTCACCAGGTACTCACCAAGTACTCACCAGGTACTCACCAGGTACTCACCAAGTACTCACCAGGCACTCACCAAGTACTCACCAGGTACTCACCAAGTACTCACCAAGTACTCACCAGGTACTCACCAGGTACTCACCAAGTACTCACCAGGCACTCACCAAGTACTCACCAGGTACTCACCAAGTACTCACCAAGTACTCACCAGGTACTCATCAGGTACTCACCAGGTACTCACCAAGTACTCACTAAGTACTCACCAGGTACTCACCAGGTACTCACCAGGTACTCACCAAGTACTCACCAGGTACTCACCAAGTACTCACCAGGTACTAACCAAGTACTCACCAGGCACTCACCAAGTACTCACCAAGTACTCACCAAGTACTCACCGGGTACTCAGCAGGTACTCACCAGGTACTCACCAGGCACTCACCAGGCACTCACCAAGTACTCACCAAGTACTCACCAGGTACTCACCAAGTACTCACCAGGTACTCACCAGGTACTCACCAGGCACTCACCAAGTACTCACCAGGTACTCACCAGGTACTCACCAGGTACTCACCAGGTACTCACCAGGCACTCACCAAGTACTCACCAGGTACTCACCAGGTACTCACCAGGTACTCAGCAAGTACTCACCAGGTACTCACCAAGTACTCACCAGGTACTCACCAAGTACTCACCAGGTACTCACCAAGTACTCACCAGGTACTCACCAAGTACTCACCAGGCACTCACCAGGCACTCACCAGGTACTCACCAGGTACTCACCAGGTACTCACCAGGTACTCACCAGGTACTCACCAAGTACTCAGCAGGTACTCACCAGGTACTCACCAGGTACTCACCAGGTACTCACCAAGCACTCACCAGGTACTCACCAGGTACTCACCAAGTACTCACCAGGTACTCACCAGGCACTCACCAGGTACTCACCAAGTACTCACCAGGTACTCACCAGGCACTCACCAGGCACTCACCAAGTACTCACCAGGTACTCACCAGGCACTCACCAGGCACTCACCAAGTACTCACCAGGTACTCACCAAGCACTCACCAGGTACTCACCAAGTACTCACCAGGTACTCACCAGGCACTCACCAGGTACTCACCAGGTACTCACCAGGCACTCACCAGGTACTCACCAAGTACTCACCAGGTACTCACCAGGCACTCACCAGGTACTCACCAAGTACTCAGCAGGTACTCACCAGGTACTCACCAGGTACTCACCAGGTACTCACCAAGCACTCACCAGGTACTCACCAAGTACTCACCAGGTACTCACCAGGCACTCACCAGGTACTCACCAAGTACTCACCAGGTACTCACCAGGTACTCACCAGGCACTCACCAAGTACTCACCAAGTACTCACCAGGTACTCACCAGGTACTCACCAAGTACTCACCAGGTACTCACCAGGTACTCAGCAGGTACTCACCAGGTACTCACCAGGTACTCACCAGGTACTCACCAAGTACTCACCAGGTACTCACCAAGTACTCACCAAGTACTCACCAGGTACTCACCAAGTACTCACCAAGTACTCACCAAGTACTCAGCAGGTACTCACCAAGTACTCACCAAGTACTCACCAGGTACTCACCAGGTACTCACCAGGTACTCACCAGGCACTCACCAGGTACTCACCAAGTACTCACCAAGTACTCACCAGGTACTCACCAAGTACTCACCAGGTACTCAGCAGGTACTCACCAAGTACTCACCAAGTACTCAGCAGGTACTCACCAGGTACTCACCAAGTACTCACCAGGTACTCACCAAGTACTCACCAGGTACTCACCAGGTACTCACCAAGTACTCACCAGGTACTCACCAGGTACTCACCAGGTACTCACCAAGTACTCACCAGGTACTCACCAGGTACTCACCAGGTACTCACCAGGTACTCACCAGGTACTCACCAAGTACTCACCAAGTACTCACCAGGTACTCACCAAGTACTCACCAGGTACTCACCAGGTACTCACCAGGTACTCACCAGGTACTCACCAAGCACTCACCAAGTACTCACCAGGTACTCACCAGGTACTCACCAAGTACTCACCAGGTACTCAGCAGGTACTCACCAGGTCTGTGTGCGTGTGTCACTTTGTGACTGTGTGCAGCGTAACGACTACAACATGCGTGTGACATGTGTGTGCGTGTGCAGCGTAACGACTACAACATGCGTGTGACATGTGTGTGCGTGTGCAGTGCAACGGCTACAACATGCGTGTGACATGTGTGTGCGTGTGTGGGCAGGGTAACTGCTACAACATGCGTGTGACATGTGTGTGACTGTGTGCAGTGTAACGGCTACAACATGCGTGTGACATGTGTGTGACTGTGTGCAGGGTAACGGCTACAACATGCGTGTGACGTGTGTGTGCGTGTGCAGGGTAACTGCTACAACATGCGTGTGACATGTGTGTGACTGTGTGCAGGGTAACGGCTTCAACATGCGTGTGACATGTGTGTGACTGTGTGCAGGGTAACGGCTACAACATGCGTGTGACATGTGTGTGACTGTGTGCAGGGTAACGGCTTCAACATGCGTGTGACATGTGTGTGCGTGTGTGCAGTGTAACGGCTACAACATGCGTGTGACATGTGTGTGCGTGTGCAGTGCAACGGCTACAACATGCGTGTGACATGTGTGTGCGTGTGTGGGCAGGGTAACTGCTACAACATGCGTGTGACATGTGTGTGACTGTGTGCAGTGTAACGGCTACAACATGCGTGTGACATGTGTGTGACTGTGTGCAGGGTAACGGCTACAACATGCGTGTGACGTGTGTGTGCGTGTGCAGGGTAACTGCTACAACATGCGTGTGACATGTGTGTGACTGTGTGCAGGGTAACGGCTTCAACATGCGTGTGACATGTGTGTGCGTGTGTGCAGTGTAACGGCTACAACATGCGTGTGACGTGTGTGTGCGTGTGCAGTGCAACGGCTACAACATGCGTGTGACGTGTGTGTGCGTGTGCAGGGCAACGGCTTCAACATGCGTGTGACGTGTGTGTGCGTGTGCAGTGCAACGGCTACAACATGCGTGTGACGTGTGTGTGCTTGTGTTTAGGGTAACGGCTTCAACATGCGTGTGACATGTGTGTGCGTGTGCAGGGTAACGGCTTCAACATGCGTGACGCTCTGAGTCTCTACGAGAAGCACCTGGGGCAGCTGCAGCCTCCTGTGGGATTCTCCCGACGCACGGCCAACGTGCCCTCGTACCTCGAGCTGTATCCTCACTGCCACCAACCAGCACACCAACTAGTGCACTAGTACACTAACTAGTACACTAGTACACTAACTAGTACACTAACTAGTACACTAACTAGTACACTAACTAGTACACTAACTAGTACACTAGCACACCAACTAGCACACTAGTACACTAACTAGTACACTAGTACACTAACTAGTACACTAACTAGTACACTAACTAGTACACTAACTAGTACACTAACTAGTACACCAACTAGTACACTAGCACACCAACTAGCACACCAACTAGCACACTAACTAGTACACTAACTAGCACACTAGCACACTAACTAGTACACTAACTAGTACACTAACTAGCACACCAACTAGCACACCAACTAGTACACTAACTAGTACACTAACTAGCACACTAACTAGTACACCAACTAGTACACTAGCACACCAACTAGCACACCAACTAGCACACCAACTAGTACACTAACTAGTACACTAACTAGTACACTAACTAGCACACCAACTAGTACACTAACTAGTACACTAACTAGTACACTAACTAGCACACCAACTAGTACACTAGCACACCAACTAGTACACTAGCACACTAGTACACTAACTAGTACACTAACTAGTACACTAACTAGCACACCAACTAGCACACTAACTAGTACACTAACTAGTACACTAACTAGTACACTAACTAGTACACTAACTAGCACACCAACTAGTACACTAACTAGCACACTAACTAGCACACCAACTAGTACACTAGCACACTAGTACACTAACTGGCACACCAACTAGTACACTAGCACACTAACTAGCACACCAACTAGTACACTAGCACACTAACTAGCACACTAACTAGCACACCAACTAGTACACTAGCACACCAACTAGCACACCAACTAGCACACCAACTAGCACACTAACTAGTACACTAACTAGCACACTAACTAGTACACTAACTAGTACACTAACTAGTACACTAACTAGCACACCAACTAGCACACCAACTAGTACACTAACTAGTACACTAACTAGTACACTAACTAGCACACTAACTAGTACACCAACTAGTACACTAGCACACCAACTAGCACACCAACTAGCACACTAACTAGTACACTAACTAGTACACTAACTAGTACACTAACTAGTACACTAACTAGTACACTAACTAGCACACCAACTAGTACACTAGCACACCAACTAGTACACTAGCACACTAGTACACTAACTAGTACACTAACTAGTACACTAACTAGCACACCAACTAGCACACTAACTAGTACACTAACTAGTACACTAACTAGTACACTAACTAGCACACCAACTAGTACACTAACTAGCACACTAACTAGCACACCAACTAGTACACTAGCACACTAGTACACTAACTGGCACACCAACTAGTACACTAGCACACTAGTACACTAACTAGCACACCAACTAGTACACTAGCACACTAACTAGCACACTAACTAGCACACCAACTAGTACACTAGCACACTAGTACACTAACTAGTGCACTAGCACACTAGCACACTAACTAGTACACTAACTAGTACACTAGTACACTAACTAGCACACTAACTAGCACACTAACTAGCACACTAGTACACTAACTAGTACTAACTAGTACTAACTAGTACTAACTTGCACACTAACTAGTACACTAACTAGTACACTAACTAGTACACTAACTAGCACACTAGTACACTAACTAGTACACTAACTAGCACACTAACTAGTACACTAACTAGTACACTAGTACACTAACTAGTACACTAACTAGTACACTAACTAGTACACTAGTACACTAACTAGTACTAACTAGTACTAACTAGTACTAACTTGCACACTAACTAGTACACTAACTAGTACACTAACTAGTACACTAACTAGCACACTAACTAGTACACTAACTAGTACACTAGTACACTAACTAGTACACTAACTAGTACACTAACTAGCACACTAACTAGTACACTAACTAGTACACTAACTAGTACACTAACTAGCACACTAACTAGTACACTAACTAGTACACTAGTACACTAGCTAGTACACTAACTAGCACACTAACTAGCACACTAACTAGCACACTAACTAGTACACTAGTACACTAACTAGTACACTAACTAGTACACTAGTACACTAACTAGTACACTAGTACGCTAACTAGCACACCAACTAGTACACTAACTAGCACACCAACTAGTACACCAACTAGTACACTAACTAGTACACTAACTAGTACACTAGTACACTAGTACACTAACTAGTACACTAACTAGCACACTAACTAGTACACTAACTAGTACACTAGTACACTAACTAGTACACTAACTAGCACACTAACTAGCACACTAACTAGTACACTAACTAGCACACTAACTAGCACACTAACTAGCACACTAACTAGTACACTAACTAGTACACTAGTACACTAACTAGTACACTAACTAGCACACTAACTAGTACACTAACTAGTACACTAACTAGTACACTAACTAGTACACCAACTAGTACACTAACTAGTACACTAACTAGTGCACTAACTAGTACACTAACTAGCACACTAACTAGCACACCAACTAGTACACCAACTAGTACACTAACTAGTACTCTAACTAGTGCACTAACTAGTACACTAACTAGCACACTAACTAGTACACTAACTAGTACACTAGTACACTAACTAGTACACTAACTAGTACACTAACTAGCACACTAACTAGCACACTAGTACACTAACTAGCACACTAACTAGTACACTAACTAGTACACTAACTAGTACACTAACTTGTACACTAACTAGTACACTAACTAGTACACTAACTAGCACACTAACTAGTACACTAACTAGTACACTAACTAGTACACTAGTACACTAACTAGCACACTAACTAGCACACTAACTAGTACACTATCTAGTACACTAACTAGTACACTAACTAGTACACTAACTAGTACACTAACTAGCACACTAACTAGCACACTAACTAGTACACTATCTAGTACACTAACTAGCACACTAACTAGTACACTAACTAGCACACTAACTAGCACACTAGTACACTAACTAGCACACTAACTAGTACACTAACTAGTACACTAGTACACTAACTAGTACACTAACTAGTACACTAACTAGTACACTAACTAGCACACTAACTAGTACACTAACTAGTACACTAACTAGCACACTAACTAGCACACTAACTAGTACACTAACTAGCACACTAACTAGTACACTAGTACACTAGTACACTAACTAGTACACTAACTAGTACACTAGTACACTAACTAGTACACTAACTAGTACACTAGTACACTAGTACACTAGTACACTAACTAGCACACTAACTAGTACACTAGTACACTAGTACACTAACTAGTACACTAACTAGTACACTAGTACACTAACTAGCACACTAACTAGCACACTAACTAGCACACTAACTAGCACACTAACTAGCACACTAGTACACTAACTAGTACACTAACTAGTACACTAGTACACTAGTACACTAACTAGTACACTAACTAGTACACTAGTACACTAACTAGCACACTAACTAGCACACTAACTAGCACACTAACTAGCACACTAACTAGCACACTAACTAGTACACTAGTACACTAACTAGTACACTAACTAGTACACTAGTACACTAGTACACTAACTAGTACACTAACTAGTACACTAACTAGCACACTAACTAGTACACTAACTAGTACACTAGTACACTAACTAGTACACTAACTAGCACACTAACTAGTACACTAACTAGCACACTAACTAGTACACTAACTAGCACACTTACTAGTACACTAGTACACTAACTAGTACACTAACTAGCACACTAATTAGTACACTAACTAGTACACTAGCACACCAACTAGTACACTAACTAGTACACTAACTAGCACACTAACTAGTACACTAACTAGTACACTAGCACACCAACTAGTACACTAACTAGTACACTAACTAGCACACTAACTATACACTAACTAGCACACTAACTAGTACACTAACTAGCACACTAACTAGCACACTAACTAGTACACTAACTAGCACACTAACTAGTACACTAACTAGCACACTTACTAGTACACTAGTACACTAACTAGCACACTAACTAGTACACTAACTAGCACACTAACTAGTACACTAACTAGCACACTTACTAGTACACTAACTAGTACACTAGTACACTAACTAGCACACTAACTAGCACACTAACTAGCACACTAACTAGTACACCAACTAGTACACTAACTAGCACACTAACTAGCACACTAACTAGCACACTAACTAGTACACTAACTAGTACACTAACTAGCACACTAACTAGCACACTAACTAGTACACTAACTAGCACACTAACTAGTACACCAACTAGTACACTAACTAGTACACTAACTAGTACACTAACTAGTACACTATCTAGTACACTAACTAGCACACTAACTAGCACACTAACTAGTACACTAACTAGCACACTAACTAGCACACTAACTAGTACACTAGTACACTAACTAGTACACTAACTAGCACACTAACTAGCACACTAACTAGTACACTAACTAGCACACTAACTAGCACACTAACTAGTACACTAACTAGCACACTAACTAGTACACTAGTACACTAACTAGTACACTAACTAGTACACTAACTAGTACACCAACTAGTACACTAACTAGTACACTAACTAGCACACTAACTAGTACACTAACTAGCACACTTACTAGTACACTAGTACACTAACTAGTACACTAACTAGCACACTAACTAGTACACTAACTAGCACACTTACTAGTACACTAGTACACTAACTAGTACACTAACTAGCACACCAACTAGTACACTAACTAGCACACTAACTAGTACACTAACTAGCACACTAACTAGTACACTAACTAGTACACTAACTAGTACACTAACTAGCACACTAACTAGTACACTAACTAGCACACTTACTAGTACACTAGTACACTAACTAGTACACTAACTAGCACACTAACTAGTACACTAACTAGCACTAACTAGTACACTAACTAGTACACTAACTAGCACACTAACTAGTACACTAACTAGTACACTAACTAGCACACTAACTAGTAACACTAACTAGTACACTAACTAGTACACTAACTAGCACACTAACTAGTACACTAACTAGTACACTAACTAGTACACTAACTAGCACACTAACTAGTAACACTAACTAGTACACTAACTAGTACACTAACTAGTACACTAACTAGTACACTAACTAGTACACTAACTAGCACACTTACTAGTACACTAACTAGCACACTAACTAGCACACTAACTAGTACACTAACTAGCACACTAACTAGCACACTAACTAGCACACTTACTAGTACACTAACTAGCACACTAACTAGTACACTAACTAGCACACTAACTAGCACACTAACTAGCACACTAACTAGCACACTAACTAGCACACTAACTAGTACACTAACTAGCACACTAACTAGTACACTAACTAGCACACTAACTAGTACACTAACTAGCACACTAACTAGTACACTAACTAGTACACTAACTAGTACACTAACTAGCACACTAACTAGTAACACTAACTAGTACACTAACTAGTACACTAACTAGTACACTAACTAGTACACTAACTAGCACACTTACTAGTACACTAACTAGCACACTAACTAGCACACTAACTAGTACACTAACTAGTACACTAACTAGTACACTAACTAGCACACTTACTAGTACACTAACTAGTACACTAACTAGCACACTAACTAGCACACCAACTAGCACACTTACTAGTACACTAACTAGTACACTAACTAGCACACTAACTAGTACACTAACTAGCACACTAACTAGTACACTAGTACACTAACTAGTACACTAACTAGCACACTAACTAGTACACTAACTAGTACACTAACTAGTACACTAACTAGCACACCAACTAGTACACTAACTAGTACACTAACTAGTACACTAACTAGCACTAACTAGTACACTAACTAGTACACTAACTAGTACACTAACTAGCACACTAACTAGTACACTAACTAGTACACTAACTAGTACACTAACTAGCACACTAACTAGTACACTAACTAGCACACTAACTAGTACACTAACTAGCACACTAACTAGTACACTAGTACACTAACTAGTACACTAACTAGCACACTAACTAGTACACTAACTAGTACACTAGTACACTAACTAGCACACCAACTAGTACACTAGTACACTAACTAGTACACTAACTAGCACACTAACTAGTACACTAACTAGTACACTAGTACACTAACTAGCACACTAACTAGTACACTAGTACACTAACTAGCACACTAACTAGTACACTAACTAGTACACTAACTAGTACACTAACTAGTACACTAACTAGTACACTAACTAGTACACTAACTAGTACACTAACTAGTACACTAACTAGCACACCAACTAGTACACTAACTAGTACACCAACTAGTACACTAACTAGTACACTAACTAGTACACTAACTAGTACACTAACTAGCACACTAACTAGTACACTAACTAGCACACCAACTAGTACACTAACTAGTACACTAACTAGCACACTAACTAGTACACTAACTAGTACACTAACTAGCACACTAACTAGCACACTAACTAGCACACTAACTAGCACACTAACTAGCACACTAACTAGCACACTAACTAGTACACTAACTAGTACACTAACTAGTACACTAGTACACTAACTAGCACACTAACTAGTACACTAACTAGCACACTAACTAGTACACTAACTAGTACACTAACTAGCACACTAACTAGCACACTAACTAGCACACTAACTAGCACACTAACTAGTACACTAGTACACTAACTAGCACACTAACTAGTACACTAACTAGTACACTAACTAGTACACTAACTAGCACACTAACTAGCACACTAACTAGTACACTAACTAGCACACTAACTAGTACACTAACTAGTACACTAACTAGCACACTAACTAGTACACTAGTACACTAACTAGTACACTAACTAGTACACTAACTAGTACACTAACTAGTACACTAACTAGCACACTAACTAGTACACTAACTAGCACACTAACTAGTACACTAACTAGTACACTAACTAGCACACTAACTAGTACACTAACTAGCACACTAACTAGTACACTAACTAGCACACTAACTAGCACACTAACTAGTACACTAACTAGCACACTAACTAGTACACTAGTACACTAACTAGTACACTAACTAGTACACTAACTAGTACACTAACTAGTACACTAACTAGCACACTAACTAGTACACTAACTAGCACACTAACTAGTACACTAACTAGCACACTAACTAGCACACTAACTAGTACACTAGTACACTAACTAGCACACTAACTAGTACACTAACTAGTACACTAACTAGCACACTAACTAGCACACTAACTAGTACACTAACTAGCACACTAACTAGTACACTAACTAGTACACTAACTAGCACACTAACTAGTACACTAGTACACTAACTAGTACACTAACTAGTACACTAACTAGTACACTAACTAGCACACTAACTAGTACACTAACTAGCACACTAACTAGTACACTAACTAGTACACTAACTAGCACACTAACTAGTACACTAACTAGCACACTAACTAGTACACTAACTAGCACACTAACTAGTACACTAACTAGTACACTAACTAGCACACTAACTAGTACACTAGTACACTAACTAGTACACTAACTAGTACACTAACTAGTACACTAACTAGCACACTAACTAGTACACTAACTAGCACACTAACTAGTACACTAACTAGTACACTAACTAGCACACTAACTAGCACACTAACTAGTACACTAACTAGTACACTAACTAGTACACTAACTAGCACACTAACTAGTACACTAACTAGCACACTAACTAGTACACTAACTAGCACACTAACTAGTACACTAACTAGTACACTAACTAGTACACTAGTACACTAGCACACTAACTAGTACACTAACTAGTACACTAACTAGTACACTAACTAGTACACTAACTAGCACACTAACTAGCACACTAACTAGCACACTAACTAGCACACTAACTAGTACACTAACTAGCACACTAACTAGCACACTAACTAGTACACTAACTAGTACACTAACTAGTACACTAACTAGCACACTAACTAGCACACTAACTAGCACACTAACTAGTACACTAACTAGCACACTAACTAGCACACTAACTAGTACACTAACTAGTACACTAACTAGTACACTAACTAGTACACTAACTAGTACACTAACTAGCACACTAACTAGTACACTAACTAGCACACTAACTAGTACACTAACTAGCACACTAACTAGCACACTAACTAGTACACTAACTAGTACACTAACTAGTACACTAACTAGCACACTAACTAGTACACTAACTAGCACACTAACTAGTACACTAACTAGCACACTAACTAGCACACTAACTAGTACACTAACTAGTACACTAACTAGTACACTAACTAGTACACTAACTAGTACACTAACTAGTACACTAACTAGTACACTAACTAGCACACTAACTAGTACACTAACTAGCACACTAACTAGTACACTAACTAGCACACTAACTAGCACACTAACTAGTACACTAACTAGTACACTAACTAGTACACTAACTAGTACACTAACTAGCACACTAACTAGCACACTAACTAGTACACTAACTAGTACACTAACTAGTACACTAGTACACTAACTAGCACACTAACTAGTACACTAACTAGCACACTAACTAGTACACTAACTAGCACACTAACTAGTACACTAGTACACTAACTAGCACACTAACTAGTACACTAACTAGCACACTAACTACTACCACTACTACCACTAGTACACTAACTAGTACACTAACTGGTGATTGTTGTTGGTGGTTGTTAGTTGTTGGTGGTGGTTGTTGTTGGTGTTGTTGGTGGTTGTTGTTGGTGGTTGTTGTTGGTGGTGATTGTTCTTGTTGGTGGTGGTTGTTGTTGTTGGTGGTGGTGGTTGTTATTGGTGGTGGTTGTTGTTGTTGGTGGTTGGTTTTGTTGTTGGTGGTTGTTGGTGGTGGTGATTGTTGTTGTTGGTGGTTGTTGTTGGTGGTGGTGATTGTTGTTGGTGGTTGTTGTTGTTGGTGGTGGTGGTTGTTGTTGTTGGTTGTTGTTGTTGGTGGTTGTTGTTGGTGGTGGTGGTGGTGGTTGTTGTTGGTTTTGTTGTTGGTGGTGGTTGTAGCTGCTGTGACCTTGACTGTGCCCAGCTGGGTCTTCTACACCATTTGGAAGAAGACCCCTTGAAGACACACACACCTACACCTACACACACCTACCACACCTACACACACCTACCACACACACACCTACACACACACCTACACACACACCTACACACACCTACACACACACCAACACACACACACCTACACACACACCTACACACACACACCCACCACACACACACCTACACACACACACCAACACACACCACACCTACACACACACCACACACACACACCTACACCACACCCTACACACACACACACCTACACACACACCCTACACACACCTACACACACACCTACACCACACACCTACACACACACCTACACCACACACCTACACACACACCTACACACACCTACACACACACCTACACACACACCTACACACACACCTACACACACACCTACACACACCTACACACACCTACACACACACCTACACACACACCACACACACCTACACACACACACACACACCTACACACACCACCCTACACACACACCTACACACACACCTACACACCACACCTACACACACACACCTACACCTACACACACCTACACACACACACCTACACACACACTACACACACACCTACACACACCTACACCACACACCTACCACACACACCTACACACCTACACACACACACACCTACACCTACACACACACACCTACACACACACCTACACACACACACCTACACACCACACACCTACACACACACCTACACACACCTACACACACACACACACACCTACACACACACCTACACACACACCTACACTACACACACCTACACACACACACACCTACACCTACACACACCTACACACACACACACACACACCTACACACACACCTACACACACACCTACACACACACCTACACACACACCTACACACACACACACACCTACACACACACACCTACACACACACCTACACACACACCTACACACACACCTACACACACACCTACACACACACCTACACACACACACCTACACACCTACACACACACCTACACACACACCTACACACACACCTACACACACACCTACACACACACACCTACACACACACCTACACACACACCTACACACACACACACCTACACACACCTACACACACACCTACACACACACCTACACACACACACCTACACACACACACCCCTACACACCTACACACACACACCTACACACACTCCTACACACACACCTACACACACACCTACACACACACCTACACACACACCTACACACACACACCTACACACACACACCTACACACACACACCTACACACACCTACACACACACACCTACACACACACCTACACACACACACACGTACATACACACACACACGCACACACATACACACACTCACACACATACACGCACACACTCACACGCACACACACACTCATACACGTACACACACACTCACACACATACACGTACATACACACACACACATACACGCACACACATACACACACTCACACACATACACACACACGCACACACACACACGCACACACACACACGTACATGTGTGTGTGGGGAGTGGGGAGCGGTGGGTGTAGTGGTTAGCGCTAAGAACCTGGCTACCCAAGTTCGATTCCCGCTCACGGTGACGATTTTTTGAACCGGTCCTGGGCCTCCCCTAGGTCTACTCGGCCTCAAACGAGTACCTGGTGTAGCGGAGTAGCGTAGTGAACATCGCTAGCACTGGGAGCGGGTGGTGCTACTCGCTAACGGCACTTGCCCCTACAGTCTGTTAGAGGCTACACGGGGGAGCTTTGTCTGTGTCTCTACCTTCACAGCTGCTGCTGCTGCTGCTAACGGCACTTGCCCCTACAGCCTGGTGCAGGCTACACGGGGGAGCTT
>NW_027620440.1:0-4000 GCF_964198595.1 Lampetra fluviatilis | reverse complement strand
AGGCTCGCTCACTCGCTCGCTCAGTCACTCACTCGCTCAGTCGCACTCAGTCAGTCGCTCAGTCGCTCAGTCAGTCGCTCGCTCAGTCGCTCCGCTCGCTCGCTCAGTCGCTCAGTCGCTCAGTCGCTCAGTCCTCGCTCAGTCACTCGCTCACGTCCGCTCAGTCACTCGCTCACTCGCTCAGTCGCTCATCAGCTCACTCGGCTCAGTCGCTCACTCGCTCAGTCACTCAGTCACTCAGTCACTCGCTCAGCTCGCCTCGCTCAGTCGCTCAGTCGCTCTCACTCGCTCAGTCACTCGCTCGCTCAGTCGCTCAGTCACTCAGTCACTCGCTCAGTGCACGTCGCTCAGCTCAGTCGCTCAGTCGCTCAGTCGCTCAGTCACAATCGCCTCAGTCGCTCGCTCAGTCGCTCAGCTCACTCGCTCACTACTCGCTCAGTCGCTCGCAATCGACAGTCACTCAGTCACTCACGTCGCTCTCACTCGCTCAGTCACGCTCAGCTCACTCGCTCAGTCGCTCGCTCACAGTCGCTCGCTCGCTCGCACACTCGCTCAGTCGCTCATCGCTCAGTCGACTCGCACTCAGTCACTCAGTCTCACAGTCGCTCAGTCGCTCAGTCGCTCGCTCACATCGCTCACTCGGCTCAGCTCACTCAGCTCGCTCAGGCTCAGTCGCTCAGTCACTCAGTCGCTCACTCGCTCACTCGCTCAGTCGCTCGCTCACTCGCTCAGTCACTCAGTCGAATCGCTCACACTCGCTCGTCACTCGCTCAGTCGCTCAGCTCGCTCAGTCGCTCAGTCGCTCACTCGCTCAGTCACTCGCTCAGATCGCTCAGTCAGCTCAGTCGACTCAGCTCGCTCAGTCACTCAGCTCAGCAGTCGCTCAGTCACTCGCTCAGACTCAAGTCGCTCAGTCGCTCACTCACTCAGTCACTCAGTCGCTCACTCGCTCAGTCACGCTCGTCGCTCAGTCACTCGCTCACTCGCTCAGATCGCTCAGTCGCTCAGTCACTCAGTCACTCAGTCGCTCAGTCACTCAGCTACTCGCTCAGTACGCTCAGTCACTCGCTCACTCGACTCAGTCGCTCACTTCGCTCAGTCACTCAGTCACTCAGTCGCTCACTCGCTCACTCGCTCAGTCACTCAGTCGCTCACTCGCTCAGTCACTCAGTCGCTCACTTCGCTCAGTCACTCGCTCACTCGCTCAGTCGCTCACTCGCTCAGTCACTCAGTCACTCAGTCCGCTCACTCGCTCAGTCACTCAGTCGCTCACTCGCTCAGTCACTCAGTCACTCAGTCGCTCACTCGCTCAGTCACTCAGTCACTCAGTCGCTCACTTCGCTCACTTCGCTCAGTCACTCAGTCGCTCACTCAGCTCAGTCACTCGCTCACATCGCTCAGTCGCTCACGTCGCTCAGTCACTCAGTCAACTCAGTCGCTCACTCGCTCAGTCACTCAGTCGCTCAGTCGCTCAGTCACTCAGTCACTCAGTCGCTCAGTCACTCAGCTACTCGCTCAGTCGCTCAGTCACTCGCTCACTCAGTCCTCAGTCGCTCACTTCGCTCAGTCACTCAGTCACTCAGTCGCTCACTCTCGCTCAGTCACTCGCTCACTCGCTCAGTCGCTCACAGTCGCTCAGTCACTCAGTCACTCAGTCGCTCACTGTCGCTCACTCGCTCAGCGCTCAGTCACTCAGTCGCTCACTCGCTCAGTCACTCTCACTCGCTCAGTCGACTCAATTCTCGCTCACTCAGTCGCTCAGTCACTCAGTCACTCAGTCGCTCACTCGCTCAGTCACTCAGTCGCTCACTCGCTCAGTCACTCGCTCACTCACTCAGTCGCTCACTCGCTCAGTCACTCAGTCACTCAGTCGCTCAACTCGCTCAGTCACTCAGTCACTCAGTCGCTCACTCGCTCAGTCACTCAGTCGCTCACTCGCTCAGTCACTCGCTCACTCGCTCAGTCGCTCAGTCGCTCAGTCACTCAGTCACTCAGTCGCTCAGTCACTCAGCTACTCGCTCAGTCGCTCAGTCACTCGCTCACTCGCTCAGTCGCTCACTCGCTCAGTCACTCAGTCACTCAGTCGCTCACTCGCTCAGTCACTCAGTCGCTCACTTCGCTCAGTCACTCAGTCACTCAGTCGCTCACTCGCTCAGTCGCTCAGTCGCTCAGTCACTCAGTCACTCAGTCGCTCATTCGCTCAGTCGCTCACTTGCTCGCTCACCACTCGCTACTCACTCATTCACTCACCACTCACTCAGCCACTCACTCACTCGCTCACTCGCTCACTCACTCACCACTCGCTCACTCATTCACTCACCACTCACTCGCTCACCACTCGCTCACTCATTCACTCACCACTCACTCGCTCACCACTCGCTCACTCATTCACTCACCACTCGCTCAGCCACTCACTCACTCGCTCACTCGCTCAGTCGCTCACCACTCAGCCACTCGCTCACTCGCTCACTCACTCACTCACTCACTCGCTCACCACTCGCTCACTCACTCAGCTACTCAGCCACTCACTCAGCTACCACTCACCACTCGCTCAGCCACTCACTCACTCAGCCACTCACTCACTCGCTCACCACTCGCTCACTCACTCACTCAGCTACTCACTCGCTCGTTCGCTACTCACTCAGCCACTCGCTCACTCGCTCAGCCACTCACTCACTCAGCCACTCACTCACTCACTCGCTCAGCCACTCACCACTCACTCACTCGCTCACTCAGCCACTCGCTACTCACCACTCAGCTACTCACTCACTCACCCACTCACCCACCGCTCACTCACCACTCATTCACCCACTCACTGGCTCACTCAGCCACTCACTCACCACTCACTCAGCCACTCACTCACCACTCGCTCAATCACCACTCACTCACCACTTGCCACTCACTCAGTCACTCACTCAGTCACTCACTCAGTCACTCACTCAGTCACTCACTCAGTCACCGACTCACTCAGTCACTCAGTCACTCACTCACTCAGTCACTCACTCAGTCAGTCACTCACTCAGTCACTCACTCAGTCACTCACTCAGTCACTCACTCAGTCACCGACTCACTCAGTCACTCAGTCACTCACTCACTCAGTCACTCACTCAGTCAGTCACTCACTCAGTCACTCACTCAGTCACTCACTCAGTCACTCACTCAGTCACCGACTCACTCAGTCACTCACTCAGTCACCGACTCACTCAGTCACTCACTCAGTCACTCACTCAGTCACCGACTCACTCAGTCACTCAGTCACTCACTCACTCAGTCACTCACTCAGTCAGTCACTCACTCAGTCACTCAGTCACTCACTCACTCAGTCACTCACTCACTCAGTCACTCAGTCACTCACTCACTCAGTCACTCACTCAGTCAGTCACTCACTCAGTCACTCACTCAGTCACTCACTCAGTCACTCACTCAGTCACCGACTCACTCAGTCACTCACTCACTCAGTCACTCAGTCACTCACTCACTCAGTCACTCACTCAGTCACTCACTCACTCAGTCACTCACTCACTCAGTCACTCAGTCACTCACTCACTCAGTCACTCACTCAGTCAGTCACTCACTCAGTCACTCACTCAGTCACTCACTCAGTCACTCACTCAGTCACCGACTCACTCAGTCACTCAGTCACTCACTCACCACATACAGAGAGAGCCATAGACTCTCTCTGTGTCTCTCTGTGTCTCTCTGTGTCTCTCTGTCTCTCTGTGTCTCTGTGTCTCTCTGTGTCTCTCTGTCTCTGTGTGTCTCTGTGTCTCTCTGTGTCTCTCTCTGTCTCTGTGTGTCTCTGTGTCTCTCTGTGTCTCTCTCTGTCTCTGTGTGTCTCTGTGTCTCTCTGTGTCTCTCTCTGTCTCTGTGTGTCTCTGTGTCTCTCTGTGTCTCTCTCTGTCTCTGTGTGTCTCTGTGTCTCTCTGTGTCTCTCTGTGTCTCTGTGTCTCTCTGTGTCTCTGTGTCTCTCTGTGTCTCTCTGTCTCTGTGTGTCTCTGTG